>NC_056746.1:1048176355-1048311355 GCF_019279795.1 Protopterus annectens | reverse complement strand
GGTATGCAACGCATTACATTTCGTTTATTTCTGTCTAGTTTTGTCTGTGCACAACAGACCTCAGGCACACTCTGACAGGTATGCAACGCATTACATTTCGTTTATTTCTGTCTAGTTTTGTCTGTGCACAACAGACCTCAGGCACACTTCTCTAGCGCTTTTTGCCTTTTAGAAGCTTCTCCCAATTCTGTAGATTATGATTTATGTAGTCACTTCTAATGCAGTCATTTCCAGACACCTGTTGTCTTTCTGTAAATTAATGCTTCTCAGTGTGTTGTTTAAACTTCTCCTCGGGCTTTACCATGTGCCCACTTACTTATTATTGTGAGTGGTACCTACACCCTCATAACTCATAAGTGAAGTTACCATCACATCTCCCTTTTTAAAGTACTGGCACCTACTCACTAATGAAAATTCTATACACAAGATGTGTCCTTGTCCTCATTTTCACATGTTCATGACCGAACATCTCCGCCTTTCTTTCTGTTTTGTTTTAAGTTAGTCTAATTTTGTTTGTTTGTTTAAGTAACTTCTCCATTACCTAATAAAGCTTTCCACATGTGGTGATATGAAAACTTGGTATACACCCTCCCCCCAATTCTCATCACTCCTTGCCTTATGGTGGGCCTCAGGGTTATCTGACACAGAAATGTCTGCTGAGGATGTTAACAGCATCTGAAAATTATTTTAAAAATTAACTTTATCACCCATGTGCCATGCTGCTAACCATATGTGTCAATGTACATTCTGACATCTGAATCACTTCATTTTCTATGTCCCCATATACTGCCAGGTATTTTCTTTCATTATGGCGCTAGCGTGGTAGATTATATATCATGTAATTTAATATTTGCTAGTTTTAGTTCTTAACAAATACTTATGTAAAAACAATCATTTTGCACTCATTTCTCTGAATGTCTTGCATGTATTGACTGTTAAATGTTACTACTGTTGATAGTTTATATTGCCCTTGCTGGAATTATGCTTCTTATGTGACACTGTTGAGGCACTGAGGGACTCCAGGTTTGGATCTTTCAAGAGTGTAAATGGATCTTCTCAGGCATATCTGTACAAGAGTCTGCAGCATGAAATGAGAGAGTATCCTATTGTGGAGCAGATTTCCCTAATTTGACATAAAGAAGCTAGCACTCTTGATAAATTATAAGGAAATTCTAGACTCATCTTTTGAGGATGCAACTGGGTGTACTTTACTGGATGAACAGACTTACTGGAGTATTTTACATCCTCAGTCTCCCTTTAAAAGGGTGCTCTGTATGAGAAGCTGCAGAATAAAAATAGCACAGTACATATACAGAACTGCTTTATTATTGAAATGCCTTCCTGGTGATTTCCTCTACCTGATCCAGATACTTTCTGAGATAATCTCCCTTTTCCAGTGCTTGACATAATCTTTAATCTGTACATCTGTCTGTAAGCATAAATAAATGCTCTTAAATCTAATCCATCAGTAAACAGTACGCAGGCCTTCACAGCAAGTAAGAACTGTTATCTTGCCAACATGTATAAGCAACAGAGCATTACTAATCAACAACCTTTTTCCTGTGTGGAAAGTTATTTCCATATGTATTCTGTCGGCCTTCTCAAAGGAAGTTACTGCTTTGTAAACGTGATAGCACTTGCAGCCATAGACAGAGGTCTGACATATCACATAGCAGATTTAGAGTCAGTAAAAACTTCTCATCTGCATGTAGATATATTTTATAAGCTAAAATAGTTACATTGTAACTGCTACCAGACTTGATCATAAAATAGTAACTTAGAAGACAGCTGAGTAGTAGCACAGACATGGTTTTAATTGGCAGGGAGTTCCCTGGCTATATAGAGCTATAATGCCTTCCACACATTTTGACCAGTTACTATGCAGTTACTATGCAGGAGTGAAAAAAATCAGAGGTGTCTCAGTGTTTATCCAGAGGTGGTGAAGTGGTTAGTGTTGTCGCCTCACAGCAAGAGGTTCTCCAGTTCAATCCTCAGCTGGGGTGCCTTCTGTGCAGAGTCTGCATGTCCTCCTTGTGGTCGCATGGGTTTTCTCTGGGTGCTCTGGTTTCCTCCCACATCCCAAAGACATGTTATAGGTAGATTGGACACTCTAAATTGGCCCTAGGTGTGAGTGTGTGCCTTCTGTGGAAGGTTGGGCGCTGGGCTGACAACTCTACACCGTAAAACTCCACTGCCAATCATAAGCAGACAGGTGATCTGCTGTGGCGACCCCTAACCGGAAAAAGCTGAAAGAAGAAGAAATCTTACATCTAGGCTGGTTAAACAGCATGATGCTTTAGAACTTTATGTCCAATGCACCATTAGTAAAATTCCTTTCCATATCATAGCCAGTTATAGAACTCCCTCTATAACCAAAGATAGAAGTACTTACAAGAACTGGAATAACTCAGCATTAAATCCAGCACCATTTTCCAGCGTGACATTAAATATTCAACTTCATACTGGGAAACATACACCACCACTAGTGTGCAATTACAGAGCTTTCTGGACTAAGTTAATACAAACATTCTGGTAGAACTAGTGAGAGTACCCACTAGGCAAAACAACATCCTTGACCATATCCTTACTAATATAGGTGAGTTATGCTCCACCCCTTACATATCACCTTTACTTGTCAGGGCAGACCATAAAACTGTTTCCCTTGAAATAAAATTAAAACTTGAGATCCCAACAGCCTACAGAATCATTAAAAATTTCTCCAAGGCAAACTTCTTACTTTTAAGTGGTATTCTGGCAAGTTTCAAACCTTCCTCCAAACCTAGTAAACTCTAGTAAATGTATGGAATTATACACCACTAACTTTACCAGCATGTCAACAACTGCATAGAAATAGAAGTACCCTATACGAACGAGTGTAGTGCTAACCCTGAAAACAAACCTCCATGGTAGAACATTAACAAGTTTTACAATAAAAGGAAGACATTATATCCAAAAATCAGAATAGTAACAAAACTTTTTAGATCCACCATCATTAAAATAAATAAGCAAATTAGGAGATTAATTAAAGCAACCAGAGCTACATTTGAGTGAAAAATCACCACACAAGCAAAGGACAACCACAAAGCCTTCATTAGCTATGTTTGCCACCTCAAGAGTTCTATGGAAGCAATGTACTTAGCTGATTGTGAATGACACAACCTGTGCTGAGGCTGGAGATATAGCAAAGCTACTGGCTGTCAAATTTAGCTGCAACGTCACCCTTCTTTCACCCCTATTATCTCTCAAGAAATTTCAGAAGCAGATATTACCCAGCTTTAACACAGGACTAAGTCCTGAAAGCTCTGTCAAAGGCCAGGAATACTGCATCAATGGGCCCTGACAATATCCCAGGATTTATCCAATCCCCCACCCAACTATGTTGGTCAACCTCAGCCTCCACACAAGATTTGTTCCAAGAGAATGGACGACAGCAAAGGTCATATCCCTGCATAAGGGAGGGCCATCCACTGTTCTGGGTCACTGTCCTGGGTAATTACCAACCCATAAGTCTGACCAGCCTCATTTGTAAGGTCACGGAAAGACTAATCATGGAATTAATCAATAAGGACATAGGAAGCCTCCAAACACTGGACCCACTCCAGTTTGGGTCTATTAAAGACAGGTCTTGCATACTCAACCTAGTAGACATCTTCTTACAGGCCACCAAAGCAATGGGACAAAGCAAGATGGTGCACACTGCCTACCTAGACTTGGCCAAAGCTTTTAACACAATACCTCAATCAGGCATAGTGAAGATGCCTACCCAACATGGAATAAACCCCTATGTCTCCCACTGAATTGCCAGCTGGCACACAGATAGGACTTAGTTGATCAAGGTAGGGAAAGATGCCTCCTCAAAAAGACCAGTGGTGTCCCACAGGGCATGGTGCTGGGACCTCTCCCATGTGGCATCTACTTCTATGTAGGAAAGACAAACACCAAGTATCTCTGTCTGACAATATCTGTTCAAGTTAGGAGCAATGAATCCCCAAACAACTCAGACATTCTGCAGGAAGAGGGCTGTCCCAAACAAATAACTACTTTCAGAGTCATAGACTAAAACTAAATGTCAAAAAGTACATTATTGTATACTTTGGGAAAGCCATTACCCATTTAGAGTGTCAACTCCACCTACTGCACATCTTTGGAATGTGGGAGGAAACTGCAGCACCCCAGAGGAAACTTGACACAAACACAATGAGGACATGCAGACTATGTACAGAAGGCACCTCAGATGAGACTTGAACCAAATAACCTCTTGCTGTTAAGCAACAATGTTATCCACTATGTCACTGTGCAGCCTACAACTCATTTGTCAGCAGTGGGATATCCTACTAATGTAATAAGGGGACAAAGGCCAAAAAATAGGGACAGATCTTAAATATTGTTATAAACTTAGAATAACAGGTTTTGTGTTAGCATGCATTTTTATGAAAAACATGAAGTCTGAACTCAAGTGACTTCAGTCCTTAGTGATTTGCCAGAAAACCACAAATTTTTATGAGGAACAGACCAAAATATGAAGTAAAAATCTGGGCATTCTGCATAAATCTCAGCAAATCTGGAGTGTTGGGGCAAGTCTATGGAAGCATTTATGAAACATTTGTATGTACTGATGGAATACTGGGCTTGGAAGATATCACTTTGTTTATAAGAGGCACAGTAAGGAAAGATTTACTTACCACTGTAGATACGTGTAGGTCAAACGTTAGAGCTAGTCAACAGTGCCACAAAAAGCCCCACCAATGATTTTGCTAACATTTTGGCATGGTATTTATTCAGGCATGTTGCCTCAAAGCATCGTCACTGTATTCGATATCCTACAGAACTGCTAAGATAGGACCTGTGCCGCTCAACTATCCAGATTTTTGCTTTATATCCAGATTTTTGCTTCATACTAGTATTCAGTTATGAACCTAGAACAGAATTCAGAGTTAGATGATAGGGAATACTCAAAGAAACAGCAGATTTATTGTTTGCACTTTAGTATATTAACTTTTGGCCAGATGGGAAAAAATATGTGACAACCTTGGTGATAGGAGATCACCATGATGATCCATGTTAGACTGATCATGCTGTGTACAACCTAAATGGTTTTCCATAATGCATGGTGCTGTACTGGGATAGCTAGTAGAAGTATGAGCTGACTGCAATCCTGATAACATGTTCATGTTGTTGTTGTTGCGTTGTACTTGTGTGTGCAACTGGTACAGGGGAAAATCTAGTTGCAGAAATGATGATATCAGGCCTGATGTGTCCAGTGATGCTGGGCTACTTAAAGGTGACCCAATACAATTCTTTATGTCCTCACTACACCATGAGCAGTACCATTTCCTACCTCCTCAAGGGTAGAAGCTGAGCTAAATCAAATACACTTCCTGGGGGTAATCAAAAGGCTTACAGCATCCACAGACTGGTATGCTTCAGCGGTATCAGTAATCAAGATAAATGGCAAAGTAAAAATTTGTCTTGATCTAAAACACTTTAATGATGCCATTCAAGAGAGAGAGAGAAGTTTATCCTGCCTACCTTGGAAGACAAAGCACCCAAACTGACTTGGCCAAAAATTGTCTCCATATAAAATGGATTAATTGGGTTTTGGCAAAAGATCTTGGACCAAAAAAAGTAGAACATGTTTTTTTTCTTAGTGTATTTTTAACTCCATGATAAAATGACCATCAAAACACCTGTAGCAGCCCTATTGTCTACCCTGCAAGTTCCTTCTTGACTGACCCCTGGTGTTCACTTCACTGAGAGGGTCTCCCCTATGAAAGCGCTCCAGCTGTAAGGTAGACTGTGTTAGGTAAAGTTATCCACCAGGCAAGTAGTGAGGAGGGCTGCCAGAGAAGCCATAATTCAAATGTGTGGAGGATTTTTACTTGTCTATCACCCCCTCACTCACTGTTAACATTGCCTTTTCATTGGATGGGCAGGCAATAGGAGCACCCCATTGAGCATGGGTCTGCCCCCAGCTGTAGGGGAGGATCCAACTTTTTCTGCTTCCTCCACCTCCCAGCTTGGCATCATATCCAAGTACTCTGGCCACTGCTAGAGCCCACTGGATAATGCTTCAGCATGTCCCTCCCCCCAGGATAAGGACACCCACCCTCCTTCCCTGCCTTTTGGTCAGCTGCCCAAGCCACTAATCAAACTCAGGTTTCCTGAGGCTGTACTCAGGACTTTAACCTTCTAAGCCGCCACAACATCACAAGACAATAGAAAGTTTATTACACTCATTATTCCATTGGGAAGATTCTACTTTCAATGGTTACCTTTTAGAATCCCTTCAGCACCTCAAGCCTTTCAGCATGAAGTGAGTACTCTTCTCAAAGTCTATGATGGCACAGTGGTCATGACGGGCAGCATTTATGGTCTATGCTTGATAAAAAGTCATATAATAAGAGCTGAAGTATGTACTTCAGACAACTGAATAGTCAGTGCTCAAGCTTAATAAGAAAAGGGTTGTTTTGGCAAGAGTGAGATTCAATAGTTTGGACTAACCATTTCTGGAGATGGAATCAGAGCAGATCCAGGTGAAGTAAAAGGTATGACTGAGTTACCAAGTCCATGTAATGTCGTGGCACATCAATAAATGCTTGTTATGGTAAACTATCTAGCCAAATGTGTGACCAGACTGTCAATGATGCTTTATCCTTTCACCAAACTGCCAAAGAAAGATGTAGCATGGACATAGGATGGCTCCCAAGAGCAGGCATTCAAATAGATCTAATTGATAAGACTTAGATATAGTTTGATGTCAATAACTGTTGATTATGTACAACTTTCTTTGATTTGGGAGGTGGGTACTATTAAGTACTACTAAAAGACAGCAGATGCTTAAATGTGTCTACTTAAAGGGATATATGGCTAGGCCTTTTATGGTTACCATGATCACTTGCTTAGTATAGTTCCTGCATCCCTGAGATGATGCTCAGACATAGCACAATAAAGTCAAAAATGATTGATTTAAATAATTGGCTTAGCTTCTGGTGTTTCTCCAGGGGGATCCAGTATCTGCCCACCTGGGAAAACACGGTTGACAGTCTGCGCTGCTTTGCCAGAAATGCCCTTCACCTGTCTTCTCAAGGCTTTTGGATACTGACAAAGACACTTGCCTTCCCCATAGTGCCTTTTTTAGGCAATGTCCAAACAACAATACTTCTGATGTAAAGAAATCCACTAAAAACAAACTCAAGGTCATGCAGCTTAATGCTAGGAGCTTAAACAGTAAACTGCACTCCCTAGAAGCACTCCTCATCTTGGAAGATGCTGACGTTTGTGCAGTCACTGAGACTTGGTTGAAGGTCTCTAAGAGCACCCTGGCTGGACAATGTCTTTCACATGTTCAGACCCCAAAATGAACTTGAAAGAACCAAAGGTGGAGGTGTATCTATCTTTATAAAATCCAAATACACCTCAGGACGACTCTCTTGAGGTTCTCCATGTCCAATTAACTATAGGTAAAATACCCTTCCACATCACTGATAGCTGCACATCCCCCACCATGAACCAGGAGAAGCACACCACCTACCTGGACTTCCTAGAGTCACTCAGCATTCAGCCAAACACCTTGGTCATGGGAGATTTCAACTATCCTTCCATTGATTGGGTGACTTATATGCGTGCAAACATGATCTCTTTGAGATTCCTGGACTTTGTTAATTCAAATGCCCTGGAACAGATAGCCTTCATCCCCACAAGGGGATAAAATGTCCTGGACCTAGTGCTCACAAACATGGGGGGGGGGGTCACTGCACTACCCCCTGTGTGTTGCCCTCCCTGGTAAGGTCAGAACATAAATCTGTCTTGTTTGAAGTAAAGATCAGACCTGACACCCCACAGGCATAAAAAAAAAAGTTAAAAATTCTCCAAAGCAAACTATTAACTACTGAGCAATGGTAGAAAACGTTTCAAAGCCCCTGCCAACATGACCAACAATGAATGACTCCTATGCAGAGGAATACACAAATGTCCTATATGGCCACTTACAAAAATGCATTGACTCAGCTGTACCTAACAAGAACAAAATTAGGTCTTCCCGAAAAAAAAACAAGCCACCCTGTCAGACTGTAAGTATAAATAAGTTATACAACAAAAGAAAGAAACTGATATCTAAGAACAGGAGGGAAATTACTCAACAGATGAAGAATACCCTCCGCAACTTGAACAAGCAAATCAGATATCTTGTCAAGTCCACTTAGGCTAGCTATGAGTCTAAATTAGCATCCCTAGCTAAAGACAATCATTAGGCATTCTTCAGCTATGTCCGAAACCTAAAAGGGAATGCCCAGCTGTGTGCTGAACTTATAGTGGACAGTACAGCTCACACTGAAACTGAGGAAATTGCCAACCTGCTAGCTGACAGATTTGGCAATAACTTCACCCCCCTTTTCCCATCAGACATACCCAAATCTTAACACCAGACTCCTGTTGAGTATCTCCAAAGAACAAGTCATAAAAGCAATCTCAAAGGCCAAAAACATGGCCTCTGCGGGACCAGATAACATCCCAAGTTGCTTACTTATCAATCAAAAACAAGATCTAGCAGAACCACTCAGCAATGTCTTTAACCATAGCATGAGAAGTGGCTTTGTCCTGGCAGAGTGGAGAACAGCAGCAGTAATCCCCCTGCACAAAGGCGGTCCATCAACTGACCCTGGGAGCTATCAACCCATAAGCCTAACCAGCATTATTTACGAGGCTATGGAAAGAATCATCATGGACCTTATCCACAAGGACATAGGTGATCCTCAGACTCTTGACCCAACCCAGTTTGGTTTTCTCAGGGATAGATCTTGATTTTTAAACCTAGTGGACCTCTTTGAGAATATCACCAAAGCGCTGTATGAGGGCAAAACAGTGCATACCACCTATCTTGATTTAGCCAAGTCCTTTGACACAACCCCCCATTCAGGTATCATATAGAAATTCTCCCATCTGGGAATTAACTCATACATTACTAGATGCACAGCCAAGTGGCTCACTGACAGAATGCATATTGTCAAAGTTGGGGAACCTACCTCCACCAGTAGACCAGCTACCAGTGGATTACCACAAGGATCTGTGCTGTGCCCTTTACTGTTTGGAATCAATTTTTCTGAAGTCCAAGTGAAGGTAGATGGCCTGTGGCTTACCAAGTTTGCAGATGACTGTAAACTGGGTGCAATCATAGAGTCCCCAATGATGTTAACATATTACAGAAAGGGTTGACACAAACAAGTGATTGGTGCCAAACTCATGGACTAAAACTTAACACAAAAATGCCTCTTTATCCCCCTTGGCAAACAGGTAGACCCTGCTAATTATGATATAGATAACACCCCTCTAAGCTCACACTTGGGAGCACAGGTTGATAGCATTCTAAACTTCAATCACCATGTGTCTGTAGTGGTAAGAAGAGCATTCTACATTGCAGATCTCATAAATAAGGGCATTACATCCAAGACCAGGGATGTCATAGCTCCGCTGTACTTGACCCTTATCAGACCACTAATTGCGTACAAAGCTCCCTTCTGTATGTACCTCACCAGACACCTGCAGCAACTGGAGAGACACAAAGGTTTCTGACCAAGAGAATCCAAGGCCTCCAAAACATGACATGCATGGAAAGACTGAAAGCCCAGTCACTGTACTCTATATCATACAGGCTACTGAGAAGTGACCTGTGCCTGGCCTACAGAACAGTCTCGGAACCTGACCTAATGGAAATGCTGCATATCTTCAAATCAAATGGGACAAGAATAACTCACTCCAGGGATCTCAACCTAGCTTGTGACATAAACAGAACATGCTGGAAAGACAGATATATCTCCCAATAATTGTTGCTCCTCTGGAATAAGCTTCCACTCCATGTGAAGCAGAGCTCTTGAATGACCCTATTCAAGCTCAACCTTGACAAGTGGATGGGTGACCATAAATTCACATGGGGATGACACCTATGTCCCACATGGACAGGTGTAGTTGGTGCTGATCGTAAAATAGCTCTGCTAACAATGACCATCTAACTATGGTCAATAAGAGTACTGCGGTTTCTACATGGCTGGACTTATAAAGGCCTAGAGCATTAGCTTAGTAACCTTCTATGAACCTATGACAAATCCATACAGTTGGAAATAGTCACAAAATACAAACTAAACCAAAAAACACAAGGAAACCACATGAAGTACCTGGACTGGACCTACTCCAACAGTTGCACAGTTGCAAATACACGACTCAGTTGTAGAAGTACAAAATCCACTTTATTCACTTCAGAAAGAATAAATCCACATAAAAATTGCCAAGGATAAGTGCTTTCGTCTAGGAAGTCCAGACTTCATCAGATAGTTTGACATGTATAGATACTTCCCTTTTGTACAAATTCAACAGGAAGTTACACAAAATATTAAACTAATTAAAATAATTAAGTCTTTAAAGACACAATATTTACAGTCCTCAATTGAATGCAGGTAAGAAATACCTACTTATACATAAAACACAACCCCATTAATACATATACCCAAGATGACAATGTATATTAAATATGTAAAATAATGTATATATATATATATATATATATATATATATATATATATATATATATATATATATATATGTGTGTGTGTGTGTGTGTGTGTGTGTGTGTGTATATATATATATATATATATATATATATATATATATATATGGGTTCATGTCAGTACATCGACAGTTGAAAGCACCGAAAGTCGCTACTTCGAAACGAAAGCATCGACCTTTGAAAACATCGACAATACGGTCACGTAAAGTAAAGTAAAGTCACAAAAACAAGTGCTAACATGGGTCCTGCAAGGGTATCATATCATATCCTTTACTTCCCCCTTGCAAGACCCATGTTAGCACTTGTTTTTGTGACTTTACGTGACCGTATTGTCGATGTTTTCAACGGTCGATGCTTTTTTTTCGAAGTAGTGACTTTCGTTGCTTTCAACTGTCAATGTACTGACATGAACCCATATATATATATATATATATATATATATATATATATATATATATATATATATTTAAAATAGATGTTGTATAAATAAATATTATTTAAAACTAGATGTCATTTAAAAATGTTAAAAAGAACTAAGTAGTATTCTTAAATTACCATTTTATACAATAAATATGTTAAAAAAAATGTGTTAATAAATAATCCAAGTTATTAAAATGAATATTGTTATTGGGGAGATAGGTTTACCTCTCCATTGCCTTTAATTTCAAAATAGGGCTAATGGAAATGTATTCATTAAGGCCTGGCCAGCTCCCAGCATTCAGACATAACTGCCAGTATAATTCTTTTTTTTTCCAGTAGTAATGACCATGCACCTCCTCTTATGTCAATACTAATATTATCTGTAATATAAAATTGAAATGTATGATCAGTGTTCTCCATTATATGCTTACTAAGGACATTGGTCTCTTTTTTATTCCTTATATCATATAGATGTTCGTATATGCAATTTTTTAACTTTCTATCAGTCTTGCCTATATAATAGCAAGAACAGATGGTGCACATGGCACAATAAATCACCTTCTCTGAATTACAGATATTTCTGATTGATTCTAATTTCCACTTTACTGATGTCAAATATGTTGCCCTCTTTTATATATCTACAGTAATTACATCTGCCACATTTGTTCATAGAACTTGGCCTGTGGATAGAATACAGGTTACTACTCTCAAATATATTTTTCAGGTTCTTGCCTTTTCTGTACACTATAATAGGTTGTAATCCTATTAGTGATCTGATGTTCTTGTCGTGTCTCAGAATGGACCAATTTTTTAATAAAATATCTCTTAGCATATAGCTGTCTTGGGTAAATACAGTGATGAAAGAGGTTTTAAAATCTCTGCTTTCTTCAATGGTACTACCATCGTGATTACTAGTAGATGGAACATTATTAATAACATTGCATGAAAGTAAAGGTAAATAAAAACCACGGTCTCTCTTATCTGTGAACCACTCTAACCCCATTACATGGGGTATGACTGAATAAAGGTCCTTAATATCAATAGTTATAAAAACAAAGGTGTCCTCAGAAGGTATTTTGTCTATAGCTTCTATAAAACTCCACGAGTCTTTACAGATGTGTGTCTCATTGAAAATATATCCCTTTAAGTTATTATCTAATTATTTTGCCAGGGGATGGATAATGGAACCCTTAGAGTCAACAATAATTAAGAACATTTATAGAAATTGTACCCTCTTTAAAAAGGTCCTGGAGTTCATTTCCTATGTGATTGCAAGTAACATTTAGTTCATTTACATGTTCAATATCTATAGATGTTCTTAGTTAAGTATCTGTTCCCTACCCTAAATTATCTGTCATGTTTAGTTTACCAAAATTGCATAAAAACCTGAGCCAACCACCCATGCGACCCATTGTTGACTCTTTAGGGTTAGAGTGGTTCACAGATTTTTTGTATGAAAAAGGTATTGCACACTTTGAGGTTTTAGTCTTTATGCAATTGATGGAAATAGTCCTTAAAAATAATTTTATATTGTTTAACAAAGAAATTTATTCTGCAACAAGAAGGGGTGGTTATGGGGTTTGCATGTAGTGGTCTATATGCCAACATTGTAGTTAGGCAATGGGAGAAAAAATTCTTATTTCCCTCATGTTACGTCAGGCATATTAAGTTTTATACCAGGTTTTTGGATGATATGTTTGTTCTGTGGGATGAACCTGTAGATGTTATTGATGATTTTATTGCTTATATTGGAACTACCACAGAATTTTTAAAGTTCACCCATACCAGTTACCTCAATAAGATTTCCATTTTAGATATCTTATTGGTGAAGGATTATCAAAAAAAGAAGTTTGTTTCAAAGATCTTTAGAAAAAGCACGTACTCAAACTCATTACTGCATTTTTCCAGCACACACCTAGTACCATATACTTAAAACAGCAACTACCATAGAACTTCGCCATAGATACACGTGATAATTTTAACTATGTTTAAAGTGTCTCTTACATTGTTAGGGGGCTGTCTTATGTAGCTCATCTAATACTATAGAGTATCAGGATGATTTGCAGAATTAATTCCATCACTCCATACAACACTGCTTCAGCTAATTGTAGAGTACAATGTAGTATTTAGTACTTAGTATTAAAATATCCTGTACATCTAAAGTTCAAAGTTTTCTCAAAATTAAATTATCTGAGTTACTAAAGCTAAAGGTCATGTGCAACTGTATTACTTACCAGAATAACTTCTTAAAGAGTTGCTGCCCTCACAGAGCAACAATTCCACTAAAAAAACGAAGATGCAGCTAAAAATGACTTTGGTTTAATTTTTAAATTAGCCTCAAAACCAGGAGTATTCCTGGGTGGTTGCCAAACAACTGTATGCACCCACATCAACAAAACTACCACAGTGATGTAGGATCAGAGATGTAGCTATTTTTCCCAGATCTTGTCACATGAAAATAATAAAAAAATATGAAAAGAATAAAAAAATGGCACAATGTCCAGAAGAGACACTCAAATATAATTAATATTTAATGAATACACAAAGCTGTGCAGCTGTATTCATTAATATTATTGTCCGAGTATCCATTATGTCATCTTATTGGCTCTAATGAAGCCCTGAATACTTTTCATGTTATCTACTGGACATAACAAGTTATGAGCTGGGGGGGGGCATATCCATTTCTTTCTTTCATTTTTAAGGGGAAACAGGAAGTTCCATGTTGTGAATAGCTGGCAGCAACCGAAAAATGTTATGGTCTAAAAGTTAGAAGCAGGAACAAGTTCTGCATTCAGTTTTATCACTGTGCCCATGATCTTTAAGCTACATTAACACTGATGTTAGTGTTTTATAAGCTGCAGATGGTTGTTCTGTATCTGGTCTTTAGGGCACAGCTGGAACAAAGTTTTTTTTTAAAACACTTTGTCTAGAATTCATTAACAGTTGAAGATAACATCAGCTTGGGTGATTTTTTTTACTAAACTCATTATAAACTATTGGGAAAAAGGAACCAGTTTATAATTTTTTGACTACCTAGATTACAGAACAAACCCCACTCTGAGTCGAACCATATATATCTCTGTTGACATCTAACTAAATTACTAGATGACTTTATGGGCAGTAAGACTAAGGGTGATGTCAGTCAAGCATTTAGAAAATCAGTGGATCACAAGCCTGATATTAAAAACCTGTGACTCTATGAACCTATGAAATCTACAGTCATATCTACTAATTACATTTCTCATCAAGGTTCAGGCACTGTGTTAACCTCTCAACCATTGTATTCTTTCCTCCAAACATCATTTAGAAACTGTTTTTATTTAATTCTGTGCTTACTTTTGTAGAAAATGTCTTTCACTTTATTGTATTAGTTTATCTGTTGCATGTTAGATAAATAAACCAAACCAAAGGACAGTTTTCAGTAGTTACCCCAGGTATGTGGCTACTGGCTAGGTAGACTAGTAAAGTATTTATACTATAACAGATATCATCATAAAAAGTGACAGAAAAATAATTTGCAACTTATGTACAAAATAGCCAAAGAACATCATGACTGTTTGTATGTAGTTAACAGGAAATCAGACCAAAGTTAAGTCTGTTTTATGTCTACAAAGTACTGCATGCATACATGAGATGGGAAGTTAGAAATCCATCCACGACCACTTTTCCCATTTTGCACATGGGGTCAGGGTGTCACTTTAATAGTGACAATCATCTCTGTGACACCCATGCACTGGCCCAGTAATCAAGGAGCCTCAATCCTCACCACTAGCACCAGTGATGGGCGTGCACATTGGGAAAGATAACAAGTACACTCACAGTAAAGTACAATTTCCCTTAAGAGCACACAGAGATCACAGTCAGTCTGGGTCTGGTTTCTCCCTTCTTCCCCAGATCCCCAATAAGACTCCCCAATGGCACAGCTATAATGTACAGTTATCAGCTGAGTCGTCAAGCCAAGATCTCCAATACACTCTCTGTCCAACCAGTGCTTCATGTCCCTGCCCAAGTAGCTGACACACACACACACACACACACACACACACACACACACACACACACACACACACACACACACACACACACACACACACACACACACACACACACACACACACACACACACACACACACACACACACACACACACTTTGAGATATGAATTATATACAAACACACAGACACTCCTGAGGAAAGCTGGCACAGGTTCTCCAATTATGGCCACTCCTGCCCAGACTATAAGGTAGAAATTACTGCCACCAACCACTACCTATCAGGTACAATAAAGGCTCTTACCAAAGGGTGTCTAATTTTACTGTGCAATATTATTATTATCCATTTAGTAACTGTGGCGAACAGCAAGGCTATTGGAGTGGTTTTGTACAGTATCACCAAATAAATCCAATTACTCTAGAGTGTAAATTATCCCTACACAAAACAGACACAGTTGAAAGGTTTAAAAATATTTAATAAGTAATAAAAACACAAGACAATACTTACTACTTCAACACAATGGCAATAAAGAGTTCAGAAATCACAGGAACATGCTTTAAAACAATATTGTAGGATAGTCTGATATAAATATAAAAAACAGCTAGACTAATCTGACTAAATTCCTATCTAACTCTAAGAGAAATCACTGTTCTAAATACTACTTACATACAGAGCAAGCAAGTGCTGGTGAGTGGATGTTCTTACTCGATCCAAGACAAGATACAAAACACTCTCCTTTCTTTCTGAGATAGCCCTTAAATTGATAATACACAGTACTGCTGAGTCATTTCAAATTACATAATTCTTGACATCTCTGCTGAAGTTTCCCTGGCTCACAGAACTCAAACTTTAACATATATTTGTAATCTCGCACCTGCCAGGAAACCACAGCAATAAAGGACACTTTATATGTAAAATCTAGTAATTATCTCTGTCTTAAAACAATAGAAATAATTTCCTAGCCCAGGCATCCTGTCTCCATGCTTGAGATCAAACACAGTTGTAAATTTCTTTAGTTAACAGCTTCTTCCAGCAGGGTGCACTGTGGTTACATTTTTGAAGTTCAGTACAACATATAGTTTAATCATAACATATAGTTCTCTTTACATTTGTAAAACAAAGCCTGCAGATTATATTAATATTTACAGTGACATAGAATTATCTACAAAATTCTATCTGGCTGGGCTGGCATCCCCTCAGTTTTTCACTCTTGAGCTAAGGTTTACACCACTGGGTGTCTAGTCCTGCTGCAGTAGTTCATCCATACCACACACTCACACCTGCAGTGTCCAGTCCACCTACTGCATGTCTTTGGAATGTGGCAGGAAACCCACACAACTGCAGGGAGGACATGCAGACTCTGCATAGAAGACACCCCAGTAGAGAAATCAATCAATCAAAACTGGAAAACCTCTTACTGGGCACTACTGCACCCACCCTCTATCACCTAGAAAAAGCAGACTTCCTTCCTAACAAAAGCCTTGCTGTTTACAAAAAAAAAAAACTCAACAGGCAATTAAATACTTTTATTAAATCTGCTCTTCATTCTACAGTGTAGTGTAGAAAATAAGTTTTAGTTTGCTAACAAGAAAGAAGGTAATCCATTGGAGAGACAGATGTATTACTTTATTTTTTCCTTCATTCTTTGTACTGATAGGTTCATAGGTAGGTACTAGGCTATCTGCCTGATGGCATTTCTAAGCCTAGCCAGAATGCGTTGGCTTTCGCCGCCCCCTTAGATTAGTTCCCTGTGCCTCTGTCCAGCAGAGCCATTGAAGTTATCCCTAGGGTAAACTTTCTGTTTCCCATCCACTCGTCAAGGTTTCTCTTGAAGAGGGTTAGTGAAGAGCTCTGCCTAATGTAGATTGGAATCTTGTTCCATAGCATGGGAAGTCTCTGGGACAGGAATCTATCCCTCCAGCATGTCCTATATATTGTTGTGGTGAGGTTTAGATCCCTGGAGCGTATGGGTCGAGGGGATATGGTTTTCTTTAGGTGGAGCATGTCCATCAATTCTGGGTTGGATATGGCCTTGTATGTCAAGCAGAGATCACCTCTAAGTAGGCGGTATGCAACCGAGTACAGCTGGAGTTTCTTCAGTTGAGCTGCATAGGGCATCTGCTTGAGGCCAGTGATCCTCTTGGTGAGGTACTTCTGTGGTCTTTCCAGTTGTTGCATGTGTCTTGTAAGGTACATCCCAAATGGGGCATTGTACTCTATGATGGGTCTGATGAGTGATGCATAGATGGGGCCAATGACTTCTTTTGATCTGGATGCAAACCCTTTTGTGATTAGGTGGGCCACATAGAAGGATTTTCTAACCACTTTGGCAATGTGATTATCAAAGGAGAGGGTACTATCTACTTGGGTCCCCAGATCCCTTGTTACGTCTTCTGTATTTAGGGGGCAACCACCTATGTGGTAGTTTGTGGGTACTTTGTTTTTTCCAAAGGGGATGACTATGCACTTTTTGACATTCAGCTTGAGGCCATGGTTTTGACACCATGTATCTGTCTCAGTGAGACCCCTTCGGAGGATATCTGTGTCAGCCGGAGAGTAAATTATAGCCCTTAGTTTGCAGTCATCTGTGAACTTGGTCAGCCATAGTCCTCCTGTGCTTGCCTGTACCTCTGAGAAGTATATGCCAAACAGGAGGGGTCCTAGGACTGAGCCCTGAGGAACGCCACTTGTAACTGGTTTAGAGTCAGACCTATCTCCCGCAACTCTTAACATGTGGGTTCTGTCCATGAGCCAGTTGGCAACCCATCTCATGACATAGGGGTTTATGTTCAGGCTGGTGAGCTTGTCTATAATACCTGAGTGGGGAATGGTGTTGAAGGCCTTTGCAAGGTCTAGGTAGGCTGTGTGGACCAACTTTCTCTTGTCTATAGCCTTGGTAACTGTCTCAAAGAAGTCCACCAGGTTTAGGAGGCATGATCTGCCCTTAACAAAGCTGAACTGGGTAGGGTCCAGTGTTTGGAGGGTTCCAATGTCTCTGTTAATGAGATCCATGATGATGCACTCCATAGCTTTGCAGACCAAGCTAGTCAAGCTTATAGGGTGATAGTTCCCAGGGTCCTTTGTGGCTCCACCTTTGTGGAGTGGAATAACTGTTGCTGTGTGCCACTCTATGGGTACATAGCCTGTGGAGAGGCTGAATTTGAACAGTGTGTTTAGGTGAGGGGTTAGTTCATCTTTGAGCTCATGTAGGACGCAGCCTGGGACACCATCCAGTCCCATTGATGCTGTGTTTTTGGCTTTGGAGAAGGCTGTTTTAACCTGAGTGTCTGTGATTTCAGGGGCACTACATTCTTCTGGTATAGTTATGGGTCCTTTAGGGGGTGAGAGGGGGGGTGAAGTTTGCACTGAACCTGTCAGCCAGGATGTTAGCTATATCGGTCATTTCAGTTTCTTTTGTGTCTTGGTTTTGTTTGGGATAGCATGATCCATGCATTCTTGTAGGTGCCCGTAGAGTGCATTAGTAAAGGATTTTGCAGCTTGGAGAGGGTTATCCTTTAGCATGGGGGCTTTGAAACTTCTCACCTCGGTCTTAAGTAACGTGAAGTTTGCTTTTGAAAAGTTTTTCACAATGGTTTCTTTGACCAGGGTTGGTGGCAGAATGTAGATATCCAAAGTGATTAGTTTATGGTCAGATCTAACCAGCAAGGGTTGCCCATGTTGGTGATGACCAGGTCCAATATGTTGTCACCTCTGGTGGGGGTGTTAACCAGTTGATCCAGGGCATTTGAGTTTATAAATTCTAGGAAATGTTGGGCAAGGGAGTTTGTACTTGAGTAGTTCTCCCAGTTAATGTTTGGGTAATTGAAATCACCCAATATCAGGGTGTTTGGTAGGAACTTTATGTTTCCCAGTGTTTCCAGGAATGCAGAGTGGGGGTCCTGGGACATGGTGGGTGATCTGTAGCAAGCTGTAATATGAATAGCAGGTTTGCCCATTGTTAGTTGCACGTGGATGATCTCTGAAGCATCGTGTTGTGCCACTAACCTAGAGGTGTGGGTATCCTTGATGAATATAGATACTCCCCCGCCTTTTGTATTTCAGTCCGGGTTTTGTGGCCGAAATGTATGGTATGAGTTGTAGCCTGGTAGTGCTGTGGTGCTCTTTGGAGCCTTAAACCAGGTTTCTGTTACTACACATATATCAATTTTCTCCATACTAAGGAGTGCCTTGAGTGCATGCATTTTGAGGTTTAGACTTCTGGCATTGAGTAGAATTATCCTCATTTTTTGTTACTTGTGCTTTGGGTGGCAAGAGCCTTGGCCAGTATTCGAAAGCCTAAGGGTGACAGGAGCAAGCCATCTCTAGCAAAGCAGCATTGCTTGTCGAGCATGTCATCCGAGGCTGGCAGACACTGGATCCCCTTTGAATGACACCAGAAGCTTGTTCCAGAGTATGGGCAGTCTGTGGGTGATGAGCCTGTCCCTTCCGCATGTTCCATTGATTACAGTAATGAGGTTGAGATCGCTGGGTCAGACATGGCTTTGTACGTCAAGCAGAGATCCCCTCTAAGTAGATGATAAGAGACATTGAGTCTATCCATGTAGGACATGTGTTTAAGGCCTAGGATCATTTTCATGAGGTACATCTGTGGCCTCTCCAGCTGTTGCAGGTGTCTTTTGAGGTACATGCTAAATGGGGAGTTATATTCGATGATTGGTCTAATGAGGGATGAGTAGAGAGAGATGATGACCTCTTTCTTTCTGGATGCAAAACCCTTGGTTATGAGATGTGCCACATAGAAGGACTTTCTGACCACAGTGGCAATTGGTGGTTGAAGGAGAGGGTGCAGTCAACCTGGGTGACGAGATCTCTTATAACACCTTCAGTGTTCAGTGGGCTCCCATCGATGTGGTAATTAGTGGGAACTGAGTTTTTACCAAAGGGAATGATAACTCATTTTTTGGCATTAAGCTTATGCCATGGCTCTGACACCAGTCATTGGCATCAGTGAGGCCTTTCTGTAGGATGTCTGCATCACTTGGGGAGTTGATAATGGGTCTCACTTTGCAGTCATCTGCGAACTTGGTCAGCCAGAGTCCCTCTGTGTTGGCCTGGACTTCTGAGAAGTAGATGCCAAACAAGAGAGGACCTAGGGCAGATCCCTGTGGGACTCTATTAAATAAAATTAAGAATTCAATACACAGGAGGTTCAGATTCAAAAGTTTACTAGTGTACACCAGGAGGCAAAAAACGTACAAGTACAGAATTTTGTCTGACATGAAACAGGAAGCACACAATTTTATATAGGTTTAACATTTAAGCTATGCCCACCTTACTGACGTGATATATCACAGGGCATCTACATCACTTTAGCTTACAATTCTTCATTAATTAAATCTGCTGATGCTGTATATTTTAAAAAACTTTTCCTCTAGATACAATACGGCCTTGCTATCCAGCTGGTTAGTCATAATGTCTTTCTGTAAAGTTACTTGTTCAAGGTTTCATATCAGTTCGAATACAATAGCAGCTTCAGTCTTTTAATGCACGTCTTTGTTCTCTGTTACACTTTCTCACACAGCTGCGTGCTATCTTAGTAACACATATACAAGGCCAAATCATTCCAACAGGAAAGAGCAGAAGATTTCATTATTTCACACATTTAATTTCCTGACCCAGCAGATAATCACTTGTGAAAAGCATAAACATCAAACTTGCTAAACTAGCATTCTGCCAGGGTCAGAGATCAGCTTTGCTTCAAGCCACACTGCAGTTTCAAAACTACTTACATTTACACATGAATTAATTTGTACTGTTATATGATTAATAGAATAAAATGCATTATATACTACTTTGCTTTTAAACTAGCATTTCTCATGTATTTAAATACACATTTTTCTAACAGACTCCACTCATGACTGGTTGTCAGTCTGACTTGGAGTCCTCTACTTTCACACTGTGGGTTCTATCTGTCAGCCAGTTTGTACTCCACATAATGATATAGGGGTTGATTCCTAGTTTGGCAAGTTTATCAATAATTTCTGAGTGAAGAATGGTATCAAAGGCCTTGGCCAGATCGAGGTAGGCTGTATGCACTGCCTTACCCTCATCCACAGCCTTGCTGACTGTTTCAAAGTTGTGAACCAGGTTAAGCAGGCAAGATCTCCCTTTAACAAAGCCAAACTGTGGTGTGTCTAGAGTTTGGAGATTACCTATATCCTTGTTAAGCAGGTCCATGATGATGTGCTCCATAGCTTTACATATCAGACTCGTCAGTCTAATGGGGCAATAATTCCCAGGTTCTGTTGTTGCTCCCTCTTTATGGAGAGGGATGACTGTAGCAGTGTGCCATTTGGTAGAGACAAAGCCTAAGGTAAGGCTGTGATCAAGCTCCATGTATCAAAAAGAACATACAGTTTCAAAAATAAGCCCAGCTGATCCTTCCATCACAAAGTTTAAAGATAAATATTTAAATTGGGCTTAGGTATCAAAGAAATAGCCTGGTTTGCTAACAGCTACCATTAGCTGTCTTTCTGGGAACCTAAAATCCTACCACAGATCAGTCTTTATTATCAATTGAGAGTTGGGAGCCCAGGGGAGAAGCCCATAATCCATCTGCATGTCCAGAGAATTACTTTAAGAAGAGAGAAAAGTGCAATAGTGACCAAACTCCATAATTTCCAAGCTGTAATACCTAGAAGTCATGGGTGGTGGCAGAGCGAGATACATAGAAACAGACATGACCTTAGAGCCAAAGGATCTTTTGAACCTCCCACTAGGATCTAGTGTTAGCACTATGAGTGGGAATTCTTGTATCAGGTCCCTGTGATTAATGAAATCAATGGCCTTCCTTAACCCACCATAGACTACACCAGCCTGAAACCCTTCTGATGCTTGTATTACTGCTGTAATGATGTAACAGATGTCTCTGATCCAGTGCTGCTCTCTAGTTAGAATACTATAAGTTGGTAGGAATTACCTGGGCTGTGCTGTTAAGTTTTCCCAAGGCTCTTTGTCAGGAAAAGCAGTAACAAAAGAAAATGCACTTGTTAGTCCTGCCCAGATTGCTCTATATAGCCAGGTCCAGTGCTAGCACTTTGGGGGCTGCCACAAGTTTCAAGTTGGATGCCCCTACCTTGTATTACCATATTGCTGCCACTCCCCCTTCCATTTTAATTTGCCACCTGCATCCCTTTAATGATCATTGTACAGTATATAACACAGTATTAAAAGTGTTACTGCAAACAGTCCATTAGACAGACTTAAAGTTGTAGTCCCATTAGTTGTGCAAAAAATAAATAAATGAAATAGTCATAAGGAACAGTATACATTTTATTCATATTTCTGAGTAGTGAAGTTAAGTTTCCCTCTCCTAGCAGACCTTTGACATGAAACCCAGACTGGCAACATACCAGGCAATTATAGCCCTATTTGCTATTCAGATATATGATTTTCAGGACACAGGAACTATTGACACATACACAGTAGCCTTACAAACCTAGCTCAATAACCAGCTGCACAACGGGAAAAGTACACATCCCACAACCAGAACAGTCACTGTCATCAACATATGAACACCGTTAATTCACTAACTGTAACATACAGAGTGACCTGGCCCATAGAAACACAGAATACAACAGCTGCAAGCGAAATGGTAGCATGCAAAAGCCACAAGCAAAAACAATGACACACACTAGCAAAAATAAAGCAAATGAACAGTGATATGCAATAGCAAAAAAAAAAAAAAAACAATTTTCAATGTAATGTAGGAGCCAAGAGCAAACGGGCAGTAATAAGCAGCATAAAAAATGTGTGTGTGTATATATATATATATATATATATATATATATATATATACATATATATATGTGGTTACATGTTAAAAGATCAAACAATTGAAACATCGAACTGCATATGGTCAAGACCATATGCTTTTAACATGGCTAAAAGTAAAAGAACGAAATGAGGTAGAAGACTGTAATGCAGGGGGGCAAGCCCCCCTGCACCCCCCACACCCCCCTACATAAATATACCAACAAAGAGATTGCGCTACAGCAAGGAATTGGACGACTTCCTGTTCTGCGCTGTATTCTCAGTGCAGCGCGATCTCGGAGTTGGTATATTTAAGTAGGGGGCGGCACAGCCCCCCACTTGGGGGGGTGCAGGGGTTATTGTCCCCCTGCATTACAGTCTTCTACCTCATTTTTTTACTTTTAGCCATGTTAAAAGATCGATGTTTTGAAACACCGAGCATATGATCTCGGCCATATGCAGTTCGATGTTTCAATCATTCGATCTTTTAACATGTAACTATAGACACACACACACACATATATATATATATATATATATATATATATATATATATATATATATATATGTGTGTATATATATATATATATATATATATATATATATATATATATATATATATATACATATATACATTCTCTCTGGGGTAAAAGCTTGCCAGCAGGAGCAGATCTATCACACTGCATGTTGGAGGTTATGCTGACACACCCCACTCACACTCACCTGCTTTCATATTAGTGCTCACTAAATTAACAAAATCTGCATCATAAGACACTCCCTGGGAGGTTTTATTATCTCCAACAATACGGATTTTCCATCTTTCTGAGAAAAATGCCAAAGAATCACAATTCTAGACTGTCTGAATATGAGAAAACATTAGATTTTTACGGAATTTGGCATTTATCAGCATTCATTCCCTGTAAGCTGTATTGTTTGCTCTACATAGAATCTGCTTTATTTTTTCATATATACAGATGTACAAAAATATAGCAGAATCATGCTTGCAGCTAGTTACAAATTACACTTACACTGTAAATTTGTGTCTGTGCTCACTGTCTCCCATACAAAACCTTGTATAAATGGAATTTTATTTTTTGAGGTATGTAAATTGTGTCTTTGCTCATCTTCTTCCCCTAGAAAAGGTTAACAAGCCATCAGCCATTCATTTCTTTACCAGCTCTCCCAGTATATCCTCCAGATCCTGGGTTATTCACTTAACCTGGGTTAGAATCACAAACAAAAATGCTACTATGCACCTTTGGGATATGTGAACCTTCTCTCTCTGTTCAGCCATATTTCTTTCCACAAAATCACCTCAGTTGCACAAAACGTGATTTTCATTCACAATGATTGCTCTAGGATTAGTATCAGCTTTTTTTTTAAATTTTATACAGGCTTGATAACTACCCTTTGAAGATGTCAATGGCTTGGGTCTCAAGATTCAGCTTAATTTCTTTTCTATCCCAGGATTCTCATAACATTTCTGAGTATTACTTCCAAATGAAACTGCTATTTTACTTCTGGTTATCCTACATCTTTTCAGAAACAGTGATATTTTGTACATCTCCCTGACTTATGCATGCAGATTATCCAGCATATCTTCCTATGCAGCTGGGTGCCACAGTCTTCCATATTATTTTGACACTCAACGCTTCTACTTTGTATTTTTATAATCCTCAGTGACTGTGGAATTTCGTCATCTTTAATGTTTGTGATCTCCTCTTTATCATGAAATTTAGATAATGTGCTACCATTTTGTGAGAAAAAAATGTGCACTTCTTTTGAAGTTTGGATAAATACTTCAGTTCGTACCTCATGCAGATAAAATACCTCATTTGTTAACAGCAAAAAATGAGCAAGCTTCCATGTTAATCCAGAACACACTCCAGAACACCTCCCAACTAACAAAGTGAATAAGAGAATTTTACTAGTCCTAACCAAATTATTGCAACTCACTAAAATATCACCACTGTTCATAACTGAAAATCTATTTAATCAATGAACTTAACTAACCAGTAGATAGTTCTGAATTGGCTTGGGTCCCTTGCAGGGTAGGTTCTCTGCTTTGTGCCTGTTGCCTGCAGGATTGGGGCCCAATTCCCCAACCTCACCCCCAATCCTGAATAGAATAAAAAGTGTGCATCAGAAATATGTATAGCAATGCATCATGTCAGTGCCATTCTTTAAAGTGCAGCTCTGGGTGCTATTAATCAGAAGTATTTTATACTGGAGAGTGTCCTGGCCACCGCACTACCTGACCATACCTTACAACCTCTTGTCTCAAGAATCAGGGGCAAGGTATGAGAAACCACGAAAAAGTCAGGGGCAAAGGCATAACACTTGAAAAATATAGAATGATGGTAGTATACTGAGATCTGGTATAAAAAATAACTAGCAACATAAGTGCTAATATTACTATTTCTGTATAAAAAATGAATTTTTTTACAAAGGAATATTCAGAAGGAAAATAAAAAAATAAGTGGTTAGTTATGTCTTTGATTCTCTGTGCTGTGTCAAGTGTATTCATAAAAGATTTTTGCACTATGACAGCACAGGGATTCAGGATGTTACATTTATAAATGAAACTACATAACAAGGCTTTAGTTTATCTTGCAACTGCACTCATATGCACTTACCGCACTGCTCTGATGCTGAGTTTGTTTAGGAACCATGCTTCAGTAAACTTGAAAGAATTGCTCTTTCCTGTATCAAAGGTGGGAAGAAAACAGATTTTTTGCAGCTGTGAATATAATATTGTTTACTGGTTTGTCTTGATTTAAGAAAGGCGTTTTGTGTAGTAGTACAAACTAATGTATATGCTTCAGAAAATAAATCTCGCACACCATCTTTCATACTGATTTGTTGAAGAAGATGTTATTCTGGTTTGTTTAGTCTGTCATTGAGCTTTGGTATTTGTGCAGCACTGTTTAAGTAAGTGTTCCCCTGTTTGGTGCAGGTCTGCCTCAAAGCTTAGCATAATTTTTTATGTAACCCATAATATTATACTGTCCAGAAATGTGGAAACATGGGTCCTAACAATATAAAACAAACTGTGAACATTTGAATAACAACCTAAATTCCTGACAATTCATAATGACGGTGTTCATAAATGTATTTCCGGAAACTGCACCCCTCACTGTAGGGATTCTATTCCTGAACTCAGAACAATGGCCTTCTGTTTGCAGATACTGAACTGAACTGCAACATCAGGCTGACAACAAATATATCATGCAGATGATCTAAATGGAACAATTATGGAGATGTGGGGGTGTGCCTGGTACTGCAAGTATGAATATGTACTGCCGCATGTATAAGTCATGTCACTTGACTGTATTCATACCTTGGGGAGCCACAAAGGCAAGTTCTTGTTATACTGGTGACAGACAGCAAATCAAGGAACATGTGCGTTCATGCCTTGTTCCAGTCCTTCTGGGGCTATGTCCAGTGCTAAGTAGCTCTAAAATCCCACTGTCCAACACCACCATTTTACTTGTATTTATTTGTCTTTGGAAGACTGGCTTGGTCTCATTCATCTATGCCTTATTTACAGGTTAGACCAAAAGCAGTATTTTTACAGATTAGGGAGCATTTGGTTAGGACATCCTGGAAATCCCCCAACTCTTCCTGGAGGGAGTGTGCTTGGTGATTCACTTTTAGTTATGAAAGGTTACAAAGAAATAGGATTGTAGAAATGAATGATCAGGGTGACGTACAAAATCTAAGAACAAAAATGACAGAAGGAAATTATATTGGTAATAACAGTCGGAGGGATACCTTAGAATTACTGGATGACAAAATGAAGCCTTGCCAGGGGAAGTGCTGCAGAGACTAGGTAAAATCATTGAATCACCAGACTATGCACAAAAATCATTCTCATCAAGTGTCATGGCTCACATACCATAAGTGAAGAACAAGTTGATAATAGAAACAGTGAGGAAATGTGAGAAGTGATGAATACAGAAACAAACAAAATTAGATGAAAAAAGTAACTGGAAGGTCAAAGATGAAGGAACGAGAACTCTTGCCCAAATAATCACATGAATGAGGACATATAATTCTTTTCAGAGCAAATATGTGGAAAGAAAAAATAAATAATAAGACAAAAATGTAAACAGAAAGCAATCCACTAGTTAGATATTGTATTTGGAACAATATTCTGAACCTTTGAAACTGCAAGTAAGTATATTATAGATGTAATAAAAGTGGGATTTGGAAATTGCATGATACTATAATTCAAACAATGAGGTATCTACAAAGAGGAGTTCCATAAACACAGTACGTCCAACTCAACAGTAAGAAGGAACACCAGGGCACAGGCTGCCAAAGTAAGTGAATAATAATATTGATTGTGTTCAGACAACATGTCTTTCTTCATGCAACATTTTAAATTGATGATATATGTTAACTTTTACAAATTTAAAATGGAATTTACATTGAAAGAATATAAAAAAAAAAAAAACAACCCATGAAAGGACTATGTGTGTTACTGCATCAAAATGGCAAGGAGGAGAAGACCTGTAGATTATATTTAGAAAGAATGCAATGTATCCAAAAGAAATTGTAAAAACAATGGAAAACCTTTGTGAGCAAAGAATTAAAATAAAGTTAACGATAGATTTGATTTATGAAATTTGGGGAGAGATGATGGTGAGTGTATGCAGAATTAAAGAGAAAAGAACAGAAAATAATACCTTTACTTAATACTATTTATATGGGCGGCCACGGTGGTGCAGCAGTTAGCGTTGCCCCCCTCACAGCAAGAGGTTCTCCGGTTTGATCCTTGGCTGGAGTGCCTTCTGTGTGGAGTCTGCATGTCCTCCCTGTGGTCACGTGGGTTCCCTCTGGGTGCTCCGGTTTCCTCCCACATCCCAAAGACATGCTGTAGGTGGACTGGACACTCTAAATTGGCCCTAGGTGTGCATGTGTGTACCTTCTGTGGAAGGTTGGGCACCAGGCTGGCAACTCGACACCATAAAACTCCACTGCCAATCATGAGCAGACAGAAAATAGCAAAGCCACAAAAATGGCCAACCGAATTCTTTCAGTAGGAAAAAATTTGGTGTTCTGCAGCTTTGCTATTTTCAGCGTTAGCTGTTTTGGGTTCAATATTAGAACATTCAGTGTTTTCAAACATCGATGTTCTAATATAGACCCACCCAAAATATGTAGTTTGCTGTCTTTAAATCATTTTGACTGATTGTGAAATGTGAAATAGTAAGAAAGTGATACAAATACAGAACTTGTGGTAGCAAGAAGGTTTTCATTTGTTTTATTACGTTTCTTTTAAGACAGGTATGATTATAAGAGCAAACTCCATCAAGAGACTTAACTCATCAATGTTTTTTTTAATTTACCCAGAAGTTGTATGATCTCAAAATAATTTATATCAATAAAGAGGGGAACATGGATGAAGCCACCTGCAGTGGGGTGTGGATGCCTAGCCTCCTACTTCAGTAAGACTGGCAGCTCTGAGTCAGTTTGATAGAACAAGCTCATATAATCAGGATACAGTTTAATGGGCATTGATAACAAGAACCATATTCTTGTAAAAAGTAAGAAAACTAGATACCAAGTAAAGCCCAAATGGAACAAGATGAAAATAGACATGATATATTGGGATGGTCCTAATTATTGAAGGCAGAGCCATCAGAATCTCATTTTATCAAGTATGTTCCCCTTCCATAAAATGATATGACCCTGGAGGAGGTTAATAATAATTAGGGGTTCACAATGTTGTGCCAGAGATTCACAAAAACACAGAAAAGTATCATTACTACAGGAAACAAACTTGATGAAATGGGATTTCAATGACTTTACCATAAACCCATTTCTTCCTAGATTTTAACACAAGTTGTAAACTATACACTTCATTTAAGCCAGTTAGTTCTGAAGCATTCAAAATCACAATCCATCTTTATTTTGCATATTCTGTAGATTTTACTGTATTACCCCATCTAATGCGCTGATTAACAATCTAAAGTACTTTGAATTTAAATTCAAGAGTTCTAGCCATCTCAACAATATGTTTTGCTAAAACATTCATTGCATTTTCTTTCTTAATGTCATAAAAACGCTTAGACATTATATCCCTTAAATACCTTTTGGCTTATCCTAGATAGAAGGGGACACATTTTATACATGCTGCTACATACACAACATTAGAGCTTGTGCAGTCAGCATATTTTTATGTAATTCTTCCCACTTACTGGGTGAATAGTCATTTTCATTAATATTTTTATACAAAGAACAATTCATAAATGGGTAAGTTTGACCATATTGTTCTACTAGGTGCCCATTGTTTAAAATAACATGGCAATCCTTTCAGATTCCTTCGATTCTTAAAAGTAAAACCTATAAACTTGCAAGAAGAGAACTGTATTTAAAATCTCCCAGTAGTTTCTAATTATTTCACATATATCTTTAGAATTCCTAGAGTATGTTAAGGTAATTTTGTTGCCAGAGTATCTTATGCTATACAACACTCTCGCATCATCATCTCTATATAGTAACATGTCAGATTTGGCTTATCCTATCTTTTCAGTTAACCTTTTTTCACAAAATCTGAAGTCAGCCTAATACAGCTATTAAGCAGTCGGCATATGTCCTGAAAATTTGTCCTTTAGCAATGTTCTTATAATTAAAACTTAGAGGTATGCTTGCACAATCCAGGTAGGTATTTCAATTGGATGATTTCCTATGTAACTTAAAATATATTTCATTCTATTCTAATAAACCATGATATTTAAATGTGTAATTTCAGTTTCTGGACATGAAAAATCAAATTATAGAAATTCAGTGCTACTGTTTAAATATGTAATTAAATATTCTAAGATGGTTAGGCTGTCTTGCCAAATAAGAAAAATTCTGCCACAAAACAGGAATAAAACTTCAGTCTATCTGAAAAACTAGTTTTTAAATACATATATTTCATCTAATTCTACTACAACAGAACTGGCATAGCTGTTGGCAGATGCAGTGCCCATCAATGCATCAATCAATTGTAATAACAAACATTT
The DNA here is from genome assembly GCF_019279795.1 of Protopterus annectens. Taxonomy (NCBI): domain Eukaryota; kingdom Metazoa; phylum Chordata; order Ceratodontiformes; family Protopteridae; genus Protopterus; species Protopterus annectens. Next base: position 1,048,281,598 of record NC_056746.1, on the reverse strand, counting down.
TTCAAAAAAGAATTTGTTGTTCTCCAAAATTAATTCTGACAAAATGCAATTTGAATTGATCTTACTTTTGGACATACACATTCTTACATTCTACGCTCCTTCCTTATTAGATATTGATGTAAACAAAGAATGAATACAAAGTGTAGCAAAACTGCAGTAAGTTAAAGCATTATATACTGACCAGTTGTGCAGTTTTTACAGGAAGCACTTTGCATCTATCTAAACAATAGGCACAAGAGGTTATATTTTTCAACAAAGATTGATATAGATTCAGTTAGTCCTAAACATGAAAACATTGATCTCATGGATAGTGTTGCTGGATTTTAATCCACTTTTGACAGACTGCAGGTCATAGGGAAATTAAATTTCACACATACTTACATAATACTGTCTTAACCCTATGTATAACTTTATTTCCTCATAAGTACTTACATCATTTATTCATTTCTCCCTTCCCATCTGAAAATAGCTTTGATATAGGACCACTCCACCATTTCCCTATTCAGATGACTTAACAACTATATCACCACTTTCTTTCAGTTCATTTAATGATCTGATTTGTGACAGAAATTAATAAAGTCTCTTTTGTATGTACAGAAAAGTACAGCAAGTAGTATCTGCTGTGAGGGTCACCATGGAGTAAGACAGTATAATGTGAGATACTCAGCACAACAGCAAGATAGTCTAATAATGGCTTCTGCAGCTAGCAGCTGATTGTTTTTCCTTGGTCTTATTCTCAGTGCCGAAGGTCTAGATGTGTTTAAGGAGAGATGGGTGGACTCCAGCTATGTGATTCCTTTTAATGAAATTAAAGTCCCACAAGACACATTCCTGGAGTCCAGGTCTTGAGACTATATGCAAGAACGGCTTATTAGGATGAATACTTAGGTTCATCTCAGGAGATAGAATTAGATCCAGTCACTATATACTGCTCCATGACTGGCAGTTGGCATTATGTGTTCCCATATATGCATATGTGTATGTGTGCATGCCCACATGGATGGATATGAGTCCATATGTGTGTGCATATATGAGTGGGTGTGTTTATATATATATATATATATATATATATATATATATATATATATATATTTAGAGAGAGAGAGAAAGGGAGAGAAAGATGATTGTGTTTATATTCCTGTGTAAGTATGCTCGTGTGTGTGTGTGTGTGTGTGTGTGTGTGTGTGTGTGTGTGTGTGTGTGTGTGTGTGTGTGTGTGTGTGTCTGTGTGTGTGAGTGTGTGTCTAGGTGAGTGCGTTGTTTGTGTGTACATGTGCATATGTGTGTGTGTGTGTGTGTGTGTGTGTGTGTGTGTGTGTGTGTGTATGTGTTTGTGTGTGGGGGGGGTAGGTGTGTGTATATCTGTGCATACACCTCTCTGCTAAGTTAACTAAGAATATATTATCTTTCACCATTAAGACATGTATTTTTGTGTCAAGTGTAATGTACATCTGCATAGATCACACTGTGCTGTATATTGCACTCTGTCATACACTGTAACCCCCTCTTCAATGCTGAATTCACCTTTGCAATACAGGATAAACAGCCTGATTTTTCTGGAAGCCATTAATGAATTATGTCCCTTGCAAACACAGCAAGAGTGGGGATATATGGTAGGAGTAAGGAGACACAGGAAGACATTCCCTACAGTTGAAGAACATTGCAGCTTGCTACACTGTGTTCTCTGACCTGCCTTCTCCACTTGCACCATAAACACCCAGTCTGTACCATTGCACAGTACACAGTCTGCAGTGATGTGTGTCCTCATCTCCCTCTGTTCCCTTTCCCCTAGCACCGCCCTTGTAGCACTTTTGGCAAGGCACACAGTGTGTAATAGAGTATGCCTTACCTTACAGTTGCACCCCATACTTCAGTGCCATTTGTATACTGTGATACTTACTGCATCACTGCAATGACTGGTACCCTGAGGTGACACTCACTGCATCCCTGCAATGACTGGTACCCTGAGATGACACTCACTGCATCCTTGTAATGACTGGTACCCTGAGGTGACACTCACTGCATCCCTGCAATGACTGGTACCCTGAGGTGACACTCACTGCATTCTTGCAATGACTGGTAAAGTCAGCTGCTTGCTACATAGTATGACTTAACTTTCACTGTGTGGACACTCTATGGACAGATGCATATTTCTTCTTGCAATTGCACATCTTTTCATACCATATCCAAGATGTCCTTTTTCTTCTTTTACACAATACTGAGCATTTTTCTGAATCCAGACAATCCTGTTATATCACATGCTAGTTAACAAGAAATAGTCTTCAGGCAAAAGCCATTAGCTACACATTATGGTTAAATGTATAAAATATAAGAACTACATCCAAAACAACTTCATCCAAAGAACATATGGTGTAGACCAATTCTTACTTATAAAGCAAAGCACAAACCATCTGAAAAAATCCTTAGGTTATACTTATATCATAGCTGAGAAAAAGTGCACTTATATCCATTGATTAAAAATATATGCTCATGGCATGCAGCAAAACAACCACCTACATGCTAGGGCACCTTAAATAAACACGTCTTGCTCTACACTGGTAATTATTTCTGTGCTTGTCACTTCTTGTTGATCTAAATAAACACAAGGCAGACAACTGGAGCTCTATTAGATTATTCAGGTATCCGATTAATCACTTAGTGACCCACTCTATTCATTCGGGGCACATTCAGTCAAAATGTTGTATCGTGAATGCCATTTTTCTTGGAATTTCCAAGTCTGGGCTCACCAAGAATCTGTGCTACTCTGATAGTCCTACCTGTAACAGATCTGTCCCTACTATTGTTTTTGCCATGTTAAATCAGGGATGTGATTATATGGTTTAACACTTGCTGGACACCAGAATAGACAATACCACATAATGGTTATTATTCTGAAAATGTTTCTATTCAATACAATTGTGTTATAGACTAAATCATACCATAAAGGTTCTATATCCTAATTGGCTGAGATAAAATATATGTCAGTATATAGTTTCATTGGTTGTGCTGTGTTCCCAGCTATTGAGTAGGCAAATGATGATAAGCAGTCTTTAACACATAGCACATAATAACAGGCTTCTAACAGGGCTACAGAGTGCCTATCAAAAATAGTGCCTGTGTTTTTGAGATACAAGACTGCATTCTGGTTCGGATTTGCATTGTGGGAACAGAATTTGCAAGCTTATTAAACATTTTCTGTGTTCACTTTATTACCTCATAAACTCATAAGTGATTGTGTCATACTGTTATAACAGAAAGACTGGTGTTTGCTCAGTGTTTTCAGGTGAAATATAGTCCCCGTAAGCATTCCAAGAGTCATTGCCATTCATCATTCCAGTACTAAATTTTAGAGATACAGCAAACAATAGAGTCAGTCGTCTTTACACGTCAGAAGAAAATAATTTTGGTATGTTTTATTATGTGGTTCTTACAGTTCTAAAGAAACTCTTGACACTGACTCATCTTTTGTGTAATCATTAGCAGAGGGGTGGTCATGCCAGACAAAATTCACTTGGCTTCATACATACAGCCTTTCTGTGTGATGAGCTTTGTCACTTAAACATGGCTACACTGTTATATATTCTTGGGTTTTTAGTTTGTTTCTAATGAAAGCATTGGAAAAAACAGCAGTAAACTGTATTGCCAGGTATAAGCAAAATCTATAATAACAATTTAACTGCAAAAAGCAAAGGAGGCTTATAATGTGTGATTTGAAGTGCTGGAATTGAGTTATGTCATTTTTTAACAGTAAAATGTGGCACTTGTCTTGAATTGTTCCTCTCCTGTACATATTTTTGCTGGAATAGCAGATGCTTCACCTCTATGATTTTCAAGATTACAGAAAGATGTTGAGAAATAGTTTTATCTTGGCAATTTGATGCCGTATCTTGAGCTGGATGCAGGGAGATTTGTAAAAAAGTTGAGTTGTTGTGATAGTAGTAAAAAATGTTGATTGCAAACAGGAAGTGACAACAGATAAGATTGATATCAACATACTTTCCAATACATGAAGTGATTAAAGATGTAATCTCTTATTTGTGTCATACACTCCACCATAATCGGTATAGCTTCACTATTGCCCTGTGAGCCTTTGAATTCTCACACTGTTGATGAATTCAGCTCTTTGTAAAAGACCTTTTTATGCTCCATGAGTCAATCTGTGAAAAAAATCATAGTTCTTACAGTCTTCTGTGCTGTTGTCTGTTGTTTAAAGTTGTGGTCCTCTTGTTCATATACCCTTTCTTCCAAAGATGGTACTCTGTTGAGCTTTTTAATTGCCTTAAAAATCCCAACATTTCTAAAGTATGTAGCACGCCTGTCAACCACTTAACACAAGAATCACTTTTGCTAAGGCACAGAAAGAATGAAGACAGTACAACAAACAGTAAGTGAAATGGTAAAGGCCAGACTGATCCCCTGGCACAGATACTAGATCATAGCTCTCAAATTTCCTTGATTTCACAGCATGTCTCTGATTTTGTAACATAGTTTTGGTTTGCTTCTCATAAAATTTGTGGTTTTCTGGCAAATTGTTGATCATTGCAGTCATTAAATAACGACAGATATTTGAGTTTCAGACTTTGTGCCTTCAGAAAATGCATGTTAAAGCAAAACCTGTTATTCTACTAAGCATCCATCTATCCATATCTGTCCCTGACTTGGAACCTTTGTCCCTTATTATTTTGGTTTTATCTCTGATTTTTGCACTAAAAGGTTGAGAGGTGTACTGGATGTTTGACTGCATTATCAATAAATTTTGGTTTGGTGATAAATTTGGACCAAAAGAAGGTCAGGTGGGGAATGAAGGAACAAATATGCCAAAGACATTTCTCTTCCCCTGCGAAGTTCAGTGATCTGACAGGTATGTCTGTAATGACTGGTAATAATGACTCATTCATCCATTCATGTTGGAGGGCAACAGAAGAAATCCCATGTCAACATGAAAGTGCATGCTAATGTTGTGTTAAACAACATGACATATAGGTATGCAAAGATGCCATGGGAGGAAAACCCTAAGTTTATTAACTCCATCCAAGCAATTGTACTCCACCCCCCAGTGCTGTTCCACCTCAACACTCACACAGTTCTGTCTGAAGTAACAGCTGTGATGATTTACACTGTGTCACTCTCTCAGTTAATATATTCCGGGATCTCCAGGGCTCTACCAGTCTGTGTATAAAATATCACTTCCTCAGGTTTCACTTGAGCCATTCACTTAATAAATGATAGCCATGCCTCTTTCTCCTTTCCTGTCATTCTTATTCAGCTCCATCCTTCCCACTTCTTCCAAAGAATGCAACATGGCCAAATCATGTTCCACTTTTTATGTTCTCTCTCTTTTTTAATGTTTACATGTGCAGCTGCTTAAACCTTTGATCAGATTTAAGATCTTTCATTACTAGTTCATTATTAGTATTTTAATACTGGAGACTCTGCATGCCATGCCTTTAACCGGACTAATTTCTCATCATCTGTATGGCATCTGCAACTCTACACTGTACTCTAGACACAACCTTATCAGTCCTCCACAGATTGTGAAGATGATATTCTTCAAGTGCCATACCTATTCCTCGGTGGTAAGATTCCCAGCCTTACAGATGTCATGTATAGAGTTCAATCCTGACCTCCAGTTACCGTACATGTGAAGTTTTGCATATTAGCATCACATTTCCATAGGCCTTCTCTGAATACTTGGGGTATACTTCTACTTTCCAAAAAAGTGCTGGCAGTCTGGCTGCACTAAACTGCACTTGTGGTCCAGGTTGTGTTTGAAAAGAGTCTGAGAAGAACCAATTTACTTACCTAGTTAACAAATAAATATATACAAAATTAATAATTCTTTAACTCTATATTCACCCCTCCAACCACGCTTCCTCAAAAATCCACATACAGTGATATGTAAACTGAGGATGGTATAAGACAACACGCTACAGATACACTTATAAACAACAAATTGTATAAACAGCCCCTATATGTAGCTATAATAACCTGCCATGAGAAAAAATAGATAGTAAGCATGGTGCAACAGCAGTACTGGATGTTACAGTGATGCTTCCGTACATAATGAGGGGAGGGGAAATCTCTTTATTAACAAATGCAGATTTGGTCAGTATTCAAGGATCGTCTCAACAGCTTTCAAAAAGTTCTGGCAAAATTAGCATGTCTGCAGACAGAATTTAATGCAAAGAAGTGGAAATGATCTACCTCAAGGAGGTTTTGTTTCAGGATTATAATCCAGCCAGGAAGAAATAGGATCTACAGAACAGTGAGAAGGAAACAGACCTAAGTATTATCATTATGTGTAAAGACTTTTTTTCAAATAAAAGACTATTTAATGAAAGAAGGATTTGGACTAGGACATGAGAGGTGTGGGCATTGTTATATGTTGAAAATGAAGTTCCAATATTGTTATAAATGATGTGCATGCTAAAGGACCAAGGGCAACAATTTTTTTTTTTTTTTTTGCTGTAGTGATCAACACCTTATAAATGTCCTTAAAGAAGGTGTAGTGTTTCTGGGCAGGTAGGACAGTTGGCAAAATATTATAAACCTTCTTGTACTAAATAAAGAACATGGTCCTTGATAGTTTGACTACCCTGGGAGATGATTCCAATGAAAATATAAGTAATGTTAGTGAAGAGGAGTATGAGGCATTAAGGAATAATACAGAAATACAAGGTTTAGAATCTGGACACTTAGGGAAGAAACAGAAGATGAGTCAATTGTAGGAAACAATGATATGTTATTTGAAGTAGATGGAAAAGAAAAATGTGTGTTTACAGAAAATCAAAAATAAAGTTCTACTGGGAGAAATGTGAGATATAGGAAAAGGAAAAATCTAGTTATAAGGAAAGGTGGAGCAAAAAGGGAAAGGATCATTTCAAAATCCTTGTCCTAAATGTTAATAATATTGTAAATGGAGAAAGAATAATCACTATTCTGAAATGGTGTAAAACAGTGAAAATGATGTAATAATCATATTACTTGATATTAGACTAGATATTAGATTAGAAGAAAAGTGAACAAACAGAACAATACTGGGGGACTTTGATAATGTGGAACCTGGGTATAAAAGATGTTCTGGAATAGTTGTGTATAGAATATACTTGATGGCGAGATTTTTGAAGTGAGTTATTCAACAAGGTAAAGATGCTTTTACAGATTGTAAATTATGAATTATACAATGACTGGCCATTAATATTCTAAAACAAGCACGCTGATTGGCCAGCCCAATCAGCGTGCCTGTTGTAAATCTGAGAATATACCAACGGAGAAAGGCCCAGTCGCCCGGACTTTTTTCCATTGTTAAATTCTGTAATTTCTTTTTTTTTAAACAAAAATAAAAAAAAATCTGTAATCCAGACTCCAGACATATGAGAACGACAGGATGGAGGAAATACTACAAAAAACAGGTACATTATTTAAAACTAAAGACACGTACCTGATTTTCTGTGTATTTCCTCTATTCTGCCTCTCTCCTATCCCTAAACTGTTGGAAACCTTTTTAATTAAAACAAAAAAGAAAAGAAAAAGAAAAAAGCAAAAAAAAAGGAGAAACAGAGACCTTCTTTTCTCCATTGCTTCCTTTCCAAAGCCCTGATGTACTGGGTAAGTGTCGGAACGCAAGTTCCATATGCATGTGCAGTACATCAGAAAAAGCCCCAGAATATCTGAAAAACACAGAAGGGCAGCACAGAGGCATTATACAAAGACATTATTTAAGAAAAGTAAGTATTGTTTCTTAAATAATGTCATTGTATAATAGCAATAACTCATGTTTGGGTGTGGGCAATGCTGGATTTATCCACAGTTGACTTTGTTTGGTCACTCAGGATTCGCCTTCATGACCAAACCACACCAACCATGGGTAAATCCAGCATTGCCCACACCCAAATGTGGGTTATTGCTTAAATAATGTCCTATGAATTATAGCAGTATATGCTTATACATCAGGAAGTGAAATAAATGATTTATTTAGAAACATTATGAAGCATTTGACAGTTAATATGGAAATAATTATTTAGGGGACTTAAACTGTAATTTGCATAAAGTTAAAGGAAAACATGGAAGAGATGTTAAAAGTGTATAAAGAAAATTGTAAGAATTTGGTATAGTCATAAATGAAGAGTTTACTTAAACATATCAAAGAGAGAATCTTAAGAAGGACATCATTACATGATTTTTCCAGAAAGTTTGCAAACTTGTGTACAAAAATAGTTTTTTTTTCAGACCATGTTGCTATTGAAGCAATAATTTGGTCAGTATAGGTATGTACATAAAGAAGGCAACAATTTAAAAATATTAAAAGGAGTATGTAGAAATATGACAATTTTGAAGATGGAAAGGAAAAATATCCTAGATGAACTTGTGTCAATGAGACTTTTCTATAAGGACTGGGGATTAAAGTGGGTTACATATGAGTTAAAATATAAAAAGGTGCTCATAAACATAGAAAGATATTACCATGAGGTAAGGAAATTAATGTATTGGGGGAAATAAAGCATTAAAGGAGTACTGCAAAAGGAAAAGAAATTGAAAACTTTATGAAGACAGAGATATTTATGTTGAACATGTCGAAGACAATAGATTCTATGACTGGTCAGAAGTATTTGACACAAGGTAAAAAGAAGTTGATACTTTATTAGGAAAACAAGTCAGATATAGAGAAAATATTATGACTGAAGTTCAAAATGAAAACAAAGATATTTTTTTAGGAGAAAAGATATTTTCCAAGAAAGATAACGTATGAACTTTATATTGGAAGGTAAAGAAAAAATTAGAAAGTGCATAAAAAAATAATGAATGGATTTTGTTATAGTAGATGAATTAAATAAGGTGACATGAAAAGGAAGAGAGGTTACTGGAGCAGGATATGTTGAAATTGCAGATAGTTTTTCCATAGAAATGAACAAAGGTGAAAGAAAACTATACAGCAATTCAGATACTGTGGTGTATATCTTGATCCAAATTTTTATTTTATTTATTTTATTTTACATTTGTTGACCGGGCTGGTCCAACTGGATTTATGTCAATTTTCAGTGGAGGCCCGGGGAGAAAAGCTCTGCACTTCAGAACAGCCTTCAACAGCATATTCTAACCACTAAACCCAAAGTAAACACACTTTGTTTCCTATCAAAATGTCCCACTCTTCCTCTCCTGCAGTAAGAAAGAGTCCCTCTCCAACCTAGAATAATGACTTCCTCTGGTCACAGCAGCCTTCCAAAAGAATGAGAAATCTATTCAATCTAGATCCAATAATATATATATATATATATATATATATATATATATATATATATATATATATATATATGTATATAATCTATCCCTGTATAGACAGTACCACTGCATCATACCTTCCAAAGCAAAGTTAATCCCTATCAAGTACAGATCAATTCATTTCATAGCATCTCTGATAATTAAACTTGTCAATCTAAACATCTTTCCTTTTCTTTCCAGCAAGCTGACCAAAATAACCTCCACATCCAACTTAAGGTTCCCCAACTATATCTAACTTGCTAACACCCCATAATAGACTCCACTGTATAGGTCATCTCAGTGCAAGAGCCAAATCACTAGAAAGCCAACCCACTAATGTAAAGCCATTGAGTCCTACAGAAAATTCAGAAAGCAGCTTAAGCAATATCTGTTTAAAGTCACTAATTGGAAATGCTTCCTGAACAATGATGTAACCTATAACATTAAATTCAAAGCATATTTTCTCTTTTACAGTTATAATATGTTATGTTACTATATTGTCCAAAAGAATGACCATGACCATCACAGTTCTCAGCTGCAACTCTTCCATCTTCTCTCGCCAATATTCATTCTCTTGATTCTCCTTCCATTTTACCTGGCCACCTCAGAGTACAAACTGGCTCATTAGACACCTAGTTCTGCTCCCCCGTCTGTCACCCTTCAGTGCAAAGGAGGAAAAACAAAAGGGTCCATTCTCTGATCTGGTGCTTATTGCTTCTCTCCTTAGGTGGAGTGCAGGTCCTAATGAGATTTGGCTATACTGTATACCCTCATGTTTATGTGAGGATTATCTTGTACCTGGGGTGGCTGCCCCCCCTTGCCCCCCCCTTTGCCCCACCATAGCTATGCTTCAGAATCAGCTTCAATCTATAATACTTCCTCTCCACAGCATTCTCACTCTTTAAACTACTGTTCACTAAATGCCAGTCATTCCATATCTTGGGACTTCTGTACATATTGTAGGTTGCTTATTCACATTAGAGTTTAAAGAATAAAACTATTTTATCATATATAAGTTTCTAATTAGCTTGCTTATTGTTAAACTTAAATGTATGACAACAACTGGATAATCATTAATGTGTTATGTGCCTTTTGTTAAATTATCTATGGTTACTTCCTCTGTTTTTCATCCCATTAGTAGTGGCAGGTGGGAGTGGTAGTACTAGAGATGGTACTGGAATCCTGGAATGGCTTGTAGGTTCAAAGGTTCATAGGTAAATACTAGCCTAGCTGTTCCTCCAAACCATTCTGTTGATGCTGCAAAAGAGGTTTAGATCCCAAGACCAAATATTTTTGATGCCATTGGACATTCTGATGTGCAGTCAATCCATCAGTAATGGGTCAGTGGATACCTTGTATGCCAGATGCAGGTAATCTCTTAGCAGTCTGTAGGATACCGAATATAGTGACTGGGCTTTGAGTCAGTCCATGCCAGAAATATTGTTTAGGCCTTGTATTATTTTAGTAAGGTATCTCTGTGGGTGTTCCAGTTCTTGTATGTGTCTGAACAGATACATGCCATGAGGGCATTATATTCAAGGACTGGCCTATAGAGAGCCGAGTAAACGGAGGCAATGATATCCCTAGATCTAAGCACAGTCCTTTCGTTTATAAGCTGTGCAATATAGAAGGACTTTCTTACAACAACAGACACATGTTGTTGAAAAGTTACTCACTGTCCACATAGGTTCCCAGATCCTAAACAAGTGGGTCAACTCATAGGGGAGTATTATCAGTGCAGCAGTTCCCTGGGGGTAGATGACTTCCCAAGTGATACAATAATTCATTTTTTGGCATTTAGTTTTGGACCATGATTTTGACACCAACTATTAATTGAGACAAACCTTTCTGCAGGATGTCTAAATCATTTGGGGATTCAATGACTACTCTTAGCTCACAGTCATCTGGAAACCAAGTAAACCAAAGCCTTTTGGTATTAGCTTTTATTTCAGATAATCAGATGCCAAACAAGACATGTTCCAGCACAGAACCCTGGGAGACTCCACTTCTGACTGGTCTCTTCATTGAGGTAACTTCCCCTATTTTGATTATCTGCATCCTTTCTAAACCAGTTGACAATCGAGTGGGTGGCAGAGGGGTTTATTCCCTGTTTATTTAGCTTTTCTAGTATGCTTGAGTAAGGAATTGGGCTAAAAGATCTGGCCAGGTTGAGATATGTGGTGTGTACAATTTTGCCTTCATCCATTGCTTTGGTCACTTTTTCAAAAAATCCATCAGGTTGAGTAAGCATGACCTGCACTTGACATATCCAAACTGAGACAGGTCCAGTGTTTAGAGGTTCCCTGTGTCCTGATTGATTAATTCCATGATAAGTCTTTCCATGGCTTTGCATATGATGCTGGTCAGGCTTATGAGTCTGTAATTGTCTGGATCTATAGAAGGACCTCCTTTATGCTAGGGGAGTGATTGTAGCTGTTGGTAAAAAATCTGTACGGAGGCTAATTGAACAGTGTTGATAGTGGTGTGACTAGATCATGCTTCATGCTATTTAAGATGCACCCAGGGTATTGCCAGGACCCATGAATGCAGTATTTTTAGCTTTTGATTGCACTTTTAGGATGTGGTCTTATGTGATAGCTGGAGGTGAGCTAGTTTCGGGTATATCCTGAGGGACAGGCAGATGGGAGAGAGGGGTAAAGTTAGAGCTAAATTTATTAGCTAGCAGGTTCACTATATCTTCAGCCTTGGTATATATAGCATCATTAACAATCAGCTCAGCACATTGTTTCACTGTGCTTTAGAGATTACAAACATAACTAAAAAATGCCTTGTGATTATCTTTGGCTTGGATAGCTATTTTAGCCTCAAACTTGACTTTGGTGGATTTTATTAAGCACCTGAGTTGTTTATTTCAGTGATAAGGGCTCTAGCATTCTGGGAATTACTCTTCTTACTTTTGGTCTATATGCTTTTCCTTTTATTATACAGCTTGTTGATATTATGGTTCCAAAGTGTAGGTTTATTTCTGGGGTTTGCCTTGCATTTGCTCCTATGAAGTACAGCTACATCTATGCAGCTGTTTACATACTGGTATAGTGTGGTGGTGTACATTTCTGTATATTCAGTGGAGTTACCTGAGTTTGGTGGGGATTTGAAGCTTGCTAATATATCGTTTAAGAGTAGGCAGTTTGTCTTAAAGAATTTCCTAAAGGTACCTTCGATGAAGGAATCTCTGGTTTTGTTTTTATTTTGAAGGAGACTGCTTTATGATCAGACCTAACAAGCGAGGGAGATACAAAAGGGAAGGTGCAAGATGCTACCATATTACTAAGAACAAGATTCAAGATGTTACTCCCCCCTCCCATTGGGTACTCTTGACTAATTGTTCTAGGCCATTTGTATTGACAAAAGTCCGGAAATATCTGTGCTTGTGCACTAGTGGTGGTGTAGGTTTCCAGTCTATAGTTAAATACTTTAGATCACCTGGGAAAATGGTATTGGGTTTAATACTGGTTAATTCTAGTTCCTGTAGATAGACATTGTGGCTTTATTTTGTCATACAGGCAGTTCTATGGCTAGCTAATATATGGTGCATGACTTTCCTAATGGTTATTTGGACATGAAGAAGGTTTAGTGCATCATGTTGCTTTACCAACCTTAATGTGAGTCTCTTCGGGATGTAGATTGATACACCTCCACCTTTGTCCCCTCATGTGCAGTAGTTGGTCTAAAAATGAGGAAGGCATTATAGCCCTGCACAGCCGGAGTACGCTTCACTATTGTAAACCATGTCTCAGTCATTACACAGATGTCAATGTCTTCCAGGGTGAGAAGGGCTTATAGGAAGTGGAGTTTCTTGTGCAGGCTACTAGCATTGGTCAGCAACACCTTCATATTCTCCTTTCCTTATTTCATTATGTTGGTAGGTTTATCAGGCTGGCATTGCCTAAAAAAGGTACTATTGTGGTGGACAGTATCTTTGCCAATAATTGAAACCCTAGAGGAGACAGATGCAGGCCATCCTTGGCAAACCAGTGTGGTCTGTCTATCATATCCTCCCAGACTGATAAACATTGGACCTTCTTTGAATGACACCAAAAACTAAGGCAGTTATTCAAGTCAATTATTTTTTGCTCACATAGTGACATTATCCTTATTCCACAGTAGTACAGCGGTAGCATTGTCGCCTCACAGCAAAGATTCTCCCATTCGATTCTCGGCTGGAGGACCTTCTGTGTGGAGTCTGCATGTCCTCCCCGCGGTTGAGTGACATTCGAAAGACATGCGTGAATGGGTGTGCCTTCGTTGAAGGTTGGGCATCGGGCTGGCACCACGGCACTATAAAAATCGACTGCCAATCATTAGCGAACCAGAGTTCCGCTGTGGCGACCCCTAACTGGGAAAAGTCAAAAGAAAAACAACAACAACATAGTGGCATTATCCTTGAAGAAGGAAGAATGTTGCTCAATGCTAGGCTTATACCCACTTGGACACATCTGAGAATTTCATCATGTCTCTCATCATATAATCCAAAGAGGTACACCTCTAGTCATTGACACTGGCATGACCTATGACAGAGTCATACTGGTACTTTTTGTTCAAGGGCCTGAGAGTATGCATGATCTGATGGATCCTGGCACCAGACAAGCAACTGGCCATCACTCTTTCCCTGCTTTACCTGGCAAGAGACTCATCTGTATGTCTTACAGTGGAGTTACCTATAACAAAAATGTTTGGATGGGTTGATGCCTGCATTTTGGACTCAGCATCTGTGACTTTGGGAATCCTTTTTCTACATGAGGAAGTAGGCTAAATAAATATGTTGAGAGTGCTTTGTTTCTTTGTTGTGTTTTGGGGGTCTTTGAGGTTTAGGCAAGTTAATCTTTAGAACTTCAGCATATGATGGATTATGTGTATTGTGATGGCCTTGGAAGTGTGATGTGTGGTATACTGCTGATGATTTTGTTGTCTGAGTTTGCTGTGTGTGAAATTTTTGCCTCCAAGGATATTATGTATGTACATCTCTCACACATTGAGTTATGCTGTTTGAGTAATAGATGATCGTCAGACAGCATGAGAGTTCTTACACTGTCTCAAGATACCCTTCTCAATCAGGCTGGCTAGAGAAGTTGTAAGGAAGTGCTGGTCCATGATACCGACAGGAATGACTCTGGGGGCAGGGGTAACTATAACTGCTTGAAGTTCAGTTTTAGAATGATTTATTTGGTGGACTTGCTACTGATTATTTAAATTGCAATACAAAACAACTAGCCTGGAGACCTTCTGCCACCAACAAGAACCAGTAAACTAATTATAGTAAAAAAACAAACTCAATAGTTTGATAGTAAAATCAGTGCAAGCAGTATCAGTACACTCAATATTAAGCAATTTTATCAAATGTCTTTTAGCCTGGTGAGTAGTTTAAGGGGAAAGACTTTGCAAAATGATATTTATGTGCTTATTGTCAACAGCCAATAAACAGAGGAAGGAAGGGATTTATATTGTCAGATGTTCATAACAGGAAGACTACAACAGATACACTGGGTTTAGGAACATGCAATTAGGCTCTCAGCTCTGAGATGACTGGCCTGGAGCTGCCTCAATGCAAATACAAGTCCTGAACTAGACTGACATACACTCATTATACAAGAATGAAACCGAGGCTTAGTAACAACAGTCAAACCATGTAAAACAGCAAAAATGCAGTGCATCTATGTACTAGAATCACTAATAGAGGCTGAAGGATCTTAGCTAAAGCAGATATAAACTTTTAAAATTAATTTAAAATCAGATCAAGAAATTAAAACACTTATCAGTCTTTGTGTGTGCAGTAGAACACACAGTATCTGTATTAGCTTACCTGATATAGACACTATCAAAGTGCAGCTCAGCAGAAGGGCATACAAACAGGATTGGGATAGGTAGAATGGATGGCAGCTGCAATGGGAAGAGATGAACCTTATGTATAGGTTCCATAGACAGCTGACTTTCTTCTATCAGATTATTTGTCTGTGTGTTTATATGAGACATCTAATTGGTGTGATCTCCTGCCTTTTCCTTTACTTCAATGTGACTAACTCAACAAGCCTTTAACCAAATATTTTACCTCCTTCTTAACTGACTCACCTGTCTCATTGATCTGTTAATTTTTAGTGGAGTACTCAAAGTGATCTTCCTCAAAGTCTTTTAGACACAAGTGATAAGCATGCCTCAGAATTCTAAGAGTTTCTTGTGCTTCATTTTAAGATGTTCTTCCTAGATTCATCCTTCTTTGGTCTGCTTTTGGGAAAGAAAGAGTAATCTCTGTCACGGTGAGCCTTAGCACTTGTTGGGCCTAATCTAAACCATTTTGATGGTACCTCCAACTGACCCCATCCCTCTCTACCCACTGTCCTACTGAATTTAAGATTATTTTAAATTATCAGGAATATATGTTATTTATATGCATTAAAACAAAACAATGTATGTATTAGCTTATGTTTTGTCATAAAGCATGTTAAACCAGAGGCAGACTATTAACATTGTGGGTGCTAATTAGCATAACATTTGCATACCCTAATAACATAACTCCTCCCACTTCTGATGCAGTTATGGGATGTCACCATTCAGAAACATAGGTTTAAAAAATTCTTAACAAATAGCAATATACAGCACGGAAAGGATACACTCTTAAGTAACAAAATTCCATTAAGATTATTAATCTATGATGCCCTGCAGTTGAGGTATTCTGTCACTCATTCATATCTGCATTCATACTTCCATAACTGAGAAAGCTGCATGTTACTGAGGGGCATGGTTTAATAATGTCATGGTGGGACACAGGAAATTACATTGCCATTGTCCAATTACTTGATATACATTACACTATATTGGAGATATTGCTAGCTGTTTGGCATTGATTATAAAGATATGCAATATTTCCAAATGCCATCAATGCATCAAACTGAACCTAAACAGCAAGGTCTGGTAGCACACTATCCTCTAAGAGACCTGTCACCAGCAGTGTCCTACAAGAAGTCTACTAACTAGTTCCAATGATAAAAACAGCACCGCAATAAAAACAGTGCTAGCAATAATAAAAATGGATATTAGTTATTTATCTGCTGACTATGGTAGAGTACTAATCTATATGGTCTCTTTTCAGACTCAGTCCGGGAGCATGACTTGATGAAGTTTTTTTTTTTTTTCAGAGTTACACAGTAGGTGATGAAGGATGAAGGTATTTAGCCTTGGAGTTCAGGATACAGTTTGTTAACAGAATATAGCTTTAATCCTCTGCAATAACTGGCAGACTGTACAGTGCTACACTATACCATGCATCAGAAAGTAAACCTTAAATCTTGCAATCTAAGTGGCAAAGCAAACTCTTTTTAACTACAGTAAAGCAAAATTATTGCCATGTGAAGATGCAAACAACAGAGGGCTTAACCTAAGTGGGCTTGCCACAAGCACAGACTGGCATTTGTTTAGAATAATAAACAACAAAAATAAAGTGTAATTTCTACGACAGGACTAATAATCTTCCCCCAGTCCCATGTGTTTTTCATTTTTAAACACATTTGAAATCTAGGCATTAAACAGCTATACACAAGAGCAAAGTATTCAATTTCAAGCCATGATACAATGAAGACAAACTACATTTTTCAGACATAATGATGAATCTGTGAAAAAGAACATCTACTAGGTACATGTGAAATATATTAACATATATCTGTGCTTACCCAGCTAACAAATAACTAGACACACATCAGTGCAAAGACATGTAATCAACAAAAAACTTCTAAAATACAACAGAACTGTGGACTTCTTTAAAAAAAAGAAAAATAATTTTCTTTTTTTTGTTTTTTAATAAGGAAGACTATATCAAACTGATAAAACAATGTCTGATTGGTGATGACTGGCTTGAGTCAGCAACCAAACTATGTCTTATTCAGAAGGCTAAGGTTACGAAATCTGTTTAACAGCTGGGCAACCTGTTCAGAATGAACGTTTTCTTACCTCCTCTTTGATTCCTGCTCATAGTGTGCAGAGACAATAAATTGTGCTACACCTGGCTCACACTACCTGTCTGCAGTCTACCATCCACTCTCCTTGCAGCCCACATACAGTGGGGACACCTTCTTATCACCTGATAGGCAATGCTTACTACAGTTGCATAACAACAGTGGGGAAATTAACAGAATTGTCCTTTCTGTCTTTATAGGGCAACTCAGCTACTCTTCTTTACACTGCAAGTTGTCATTCCTCAACTTGTAAAACTGTTCAAAAGCTGGGCACTCTGCTCAGAACAAAATTTTTCCTCTCACATTTCCATGCAGGAGAGAGGCAGGTTTCATTTCAAACTATGTCGCCCTCATCTCCCACAGCTTTTTTACAGCCTCATTCCAAATCCCTTCAAAAGCTGCAACTCATATCCAAAGTCAATAATATGTCACTGGCACCTCTAATGACTTTGAGTCACACGGATGGCAGTGAGCCAATGATGGAATAGATCAGCTAAACTAACTTAAAAAAATGTAATGTAAAGGAACCACTCAGAATTTCATAGCAACTTATTATTTCAATGTGAAATTCATTATTTTCTTAGAAATATCAGGTTGGGAGGTATGTAGAGATGGCATAACAACTTTGTCATAGCCTCATATTGAGGCCCCTCTGAGAGTGGAGCCTTTGTAGGCCAAATATTTTCAACTGGCCTAATGCTACTCCTCAGTTCTTGAATCCCTAGGTCACCAAGAGATTATGCTGTTGCTTCCAACACCATAAGCCACTTTCCTACAGGCCTCAGTATAGAAGCTACACCAGAAACCTCTCAGTCTTCCTTTCAATAGCCTTCCTCGCAGAAGTTAAGAGCCTTTTATTTACCTGTTCAGTAGGAAAGCATAGTATCAGATCTCTTCTTCCAAATAACAGCAGCCTTTGTAGATCAAATAAAGCAGGTAATACAAAACTGGACAGAATAACTAAGGATAGTTAAAACCATTCATTTAGAAAAGTGTTGAGACAGTGAACAAACAAACACCTGCACCATAAATATCTAGAATGATTTCAGAGTGAATAAAATGGCCCACCCTTAACAAAACATTTTCTCTCTTCTCTTAACTATCTTTGTGGCAATCTACTTGTCTGAAAGCTATGTGCAAATGCAGTTGATTAATATATTAATATCTATGCTGTTGCAGTTATCAAGGTGTATAATGAAAACATTAAAGCAATATTAAAAACAATATAGCATGATGCTTCAGAACTCAGAATTCTGAGACAGAAATATCAAAAAGGACAAAAATAACTTTTTGACAGCCAAAAGCCCTCACCTTCCAACCCACCCCCTAGGCTATTTGCTTTGCCATCTGCATTGTTACATGATTATCAGTGTTACTCTCAAGGAATAATTACCACAAAATGTTTGAAATTTCAGTTTTGGAGTACCTCATTACTGGATTCAAATACTTAAGAGAACCAATTGCAGTTGAAACTTTATATCTGAATATCTTTAGTGTTTTGCTCAGATATTCCTCATTCACTATAATTCACAGCTAACAGATTAATTTTATTCAACACAATCTGGTTTCTAACTGCACTCCAGCCCTCAAGATGTGTCTTGAAAAATGGGCTGAACTCATTGCATACAGTTTCTATATAAAAAAAACATAAATCAGGTGACCATACTCCATTTCCTTCAATTGCTATGACACAGCATAAATATTTGGCTGTGTCATGCATATCACACAGCATAAATATATCCATTTATTTAAAATGTCTGGGATGTATGACATACAGATTTATGAGGCTTATGCAAATATGTGATATGAAAAACAGTTGTGTATAGGAAGGTTAGTGGCTCACAAAACATGCAAATGGAAGCTACCAAATCTAAAATGTAACCTTTGAGTTTCTCTGTTCACAACACTGTATTAACCACTAAGCTTTATTTACCTACTTTCTCGAAAAAAATGATTCTGTAGAGTAGCAATATTAAAAAAGTGCTGTAGGTAGTGAGGAAACACCACACAGTCACATTAGAGAAAAAGAAGTGATAAAAACAAATGAAGGCATTTTTATCAGTGAGAACAGGACATTTTTTTCCAGTAGTTATCTGAAACAGCACATGTCTGCACCCCCCAAAGTGAGTTTTTGACTTTTTGCTGATGTATGGGAGGCTTTCACAGGGTACACAGGACCAAGCTCAGCTGACAGTGTTATTTAAACTATTTCAGTGATGCTTTTATTTAAGGATTAGCTCCAAAACAAGGAAATGTCCTACGTTTGCAGGATTGTGACAAAAGAACAAAATGTGGTTATAGCAACAACAGGAAAAAGAAAGCCTGTCATGCTAGTATCATTTGTTTCCGTCTTGTGTGGCATGTTCAGAACCTTTTACCACAGGTTTGTTAAATTATGCTGACTTTCTATTCATTCTTATAACGGCTATGTGGCGTAAAATCACATTGATGAGTTTAATGCTGCAGAAACTTGATTCTTGTGACAGTACTTACGTTGTTATGTGTAGAGTTACTTCATTGCCACTATTACATCATATTAATTAAAAACTCTTTTAGGGATAACAGAATTAAGTGGCACAGCCTAACAATCTGCAATCCAGTGAAATTCAAGGAAAAGAATCTTTATATGTCTCCAGAAAGGAGCCTTCAAATATGGAGTCAGTGATGACAAAGTTATGAAGAACTTAGAAACAAAACTTATGTTACATTTTTATTTATTATATTTTTTCCATCACCAAGATCCACTAAGGACACATCTCTGATTGAAAAGAGCTGGAGCCTTAGGACTGGTTAAGTGACATCCACAGATGCACAATATGCAAGTGGAGCCTGAGGGAATCAAACCCAGGATTACAGGGTGAAACATGTTAGCAGGTTACAAGCATTATAGCACTACAACATAATCCCCCTGTACTATAAAGGCAGACCTTAACAGTCTTTTTTCCCCTTTTGTTTTTTTTCCTGTTTATGTACCATCTGCTATGTAGTAAATACTTTTTACTTCAGTTACATATCATGGTGTCCAGATGAGGGAATGTTCTCCACTGCAGAAAGCTGCAAGGGTTGCAGAAACACTATCACTGGATTCTCTACCATTACTAGGTGTCAGGAAATCAGGCAGTACCATGGTCACCCCACCCCCATAAGTTATATGTTTATTGCTGTATTTTGTGATATGGCTAACAACATGCTACACTGGTTCTAGACAAATGACACTGAACACTGATAACATTATAAATCATTCTTTTAGAATTTGAATAGTTGATGTTTGCTGTAACTTCCTATTTAAATTTGTAGATCACGAGGCTGTGCTCTGTTTATTACAACACTGGAATGAAGAAAGCTCTGAACAATTACACACCACTAACGACTTCAAATACTTACAGGGCAACAGACTACGCAGGAATCACCTGCGTAATACAGACTTCAGAATGCTGATAAAAATAATTGGATATTGTCATAGTTCATGCAGTGATAGAGATCTTGTTGTTTCCTTCCATTCATATCTTCTATCTCACTACTCATTTAGAATACATTCTTTTTCTATATGTCATGATTTGAGTCGCCTGACTTATGTAGACATTTGAATTAAGTGAAATGCATCACACTTTTATTTTACCCTAATGACATTTTTTAATGTTTCATTTGTTAACCAGGCAAATTAAGTAGTCATCATGGATACTTCTCAGTCATGACCTAGGACAGAGCAGCAAAATACAATGTATATGGAGCAGCTAATCAAACTGTGAGTTATTAAAAGGAATCCGGAGTACCCAGAAAAAAAAAACATACATATACAGGAAGAACATGCAAGCTCCATGCAGATGGTGGCCAGTAGTCAGGATTGAATGAATCCTGAAACCCACTCCTATGAGGTGGCGATCATAATCTCTAAGTCACATGTTATAGTATTTCAGTGCTGAATAAATTTGTAAGATAATCTTTCCCCAGATCTATGTTTCTTCCAATGTTCCAGTTGCTTAATGGCTCTATCCCAGTTACTAAATCATTAAAACAATTTTTCAAATAACATGGTGTGCCTTTTTTTATATTATTTATCACTGTATTTCTTGGATCCTTTTTCTTAAGGTATAGTTAGTATTTCTCTACAATGCAGTGTGGCTCTAACAATGGTAGCAGAATAGATTCCATTATTACAATATTTGTGGCTAGATGACTTTTCAACAATGCTTTTAAATGTCCATGTCTTCACTGTACCAGTCTAACATCATGGCTAAATGTCATAAATTACTCTCCAATATACAATAACCCCCATTAATATTCCAAAACGTGCATGCTGATTGGCCAGTGTGCCCATTGTAAATCCCACAATATACCAGTGGAAAAAGGTCTGATCGCCCAAACTTTTTTCCGTTGGTATAAAGTGTCTAAAACATTTTTTTTTTTTTTTTTTTTTTTTAATAAAAACAAAATGGAGCAACAGATACTTTCTTTTCTCGGTTGCTTCCATTTCAAAGCGTTGATGTACTGGGTATGTGTGGGAATGCAAGTCCCATACGCATGTGTAGTACATCAACACAAGGAAGCAGTATACCACCACCGGTGGAAGAACAGTAATGCGCCGTTATACAAAGACATTATTTAAGAAAAGGAAGTATTTTTTTTCTTAAATAATGTCATTGTATAATAGCAATAACCGACTCTGTGGTTGTGGTATATTGAAGATTTACCCACGGTTGGCTTTATTTAATCACTCCAACCATGGGTAAATCTTCAATATACCACACCACGTCATCGGATATTGCTTGATTATATGATATATGGCCATTTGCTTTAGTTCAGTATGTTTACAGAATCTCTTTAGTGTTGCATCAGCTTGAACTTTCCATATGTTTTTCATTGCCCTCAGAATGGCTGGGTTATCATTCCAGAACAATCTATAAGGTAATACAGTTCATTTTTCATACCATCCCTGGCACAGCTTAAACTTTATGGTCTGAAGTTAACATTGATCTTTTCAGTATCCTCTGTGGTCAAGATAAAAAAGCATGAAATCTATCTAAGCAATCTAGCCGTCCACAGACTTGTATTTGTTTATTTATGTTTTGTTAAACAGGTTGTAGCCTCTTTTCAGGTGAGACCCAAGGCAGTTTTCCTACTGATTAGGAGGAATTTCATCAGACAGCTAGGAAAATTCTCCCTGTTTTTTTTTTTTTTTTTGGTAAGTGCTATAGGATCTTTTCCATCCACCTTAGCTACCACCACTTTGGGCAGATGGGACCTTTTCTCACACTGATACTTTTTAAATGCCTTTTTTGGCCAATGGAAAATAAATTATTTGTTTCTGTACTCCCTTCCCAGGGGCATATGTTTATTAAATTACTGTACCCATCAAAATTACTAGTCCATGACGAAAGGCTTATGTGGTCTTAAACATTATGTAGGGTATATTCTAAAACCTGTGTTGGTCCAGAATGTGATAACCCATTTTCTTTGCATTCCAGTGCTGTCAGTGGTCAAGGGGCAGTAATTATTACACGTTATACAACGACCCCTCCCATTAATATTCCAAAACGTGCATGCTGATTGGTCAGCGTGCATGTTGTAAATCAGAGTTATAGTAATGGAAAAAGGCCCGGTCGCCCGGACTTTTTCCATTAGTATAACTCTTTTTTTTTTTCACAGCAATGGAGAACACAAGATCTCCGTTGCTTGTTACAACCTGTCTCGCCATGTTAAACGAGTTTAACATAGCGAGACAGCTTTTAAAAAAAGCAACGGCGCATCTCTGTTGCTTTTTTTAAAGTTGTCTCGCTATGTTAAACCCATTTAACATAGCAAGACACTTTAAAAAGCAACGGAGATCTTGCTTTCTCCGTTGCTTTTTTCAAAACTGTCTGGCTATGTTAAATGGGTTTAACCTAGTGAGACAGTTTTAAAAAAAGCAACGGAGATTCTCCGTTGCTTTTTAAAGCTGTCTTGCTGTGTTAAACTCATTTAACATAGTGAGACAGGCTGTAAAAAGCAACGGAGATCTTACTTTCTTCATTGCTTTTGCCCACAGCTCTGATGTACTGCATAAATATATGCATGCGCAGTACATCAGAACTGCCGCAGAATACCCAGACAGCTGTGGAAGGGCAGCAAGGAGGCATTATACAATGCCATTATTTAAGAAAAGTAATTATTTTTTTTTCTTAAATGTCATTGTATAATAACCGACTCTGTGGTTGTGGTATATTGAAGATTTACCCACGGTTGGCTTTATTTAATCACTCCAACCATGGGTAAATCTTCAATATACCACACCACGTCATCGGATATTGCTTGATTATATGATATATGGCCATTTGCTTTAGTTCAGTATGTTTACAGAATCTCTTTAGTGTTGCATCAGCTTGAACTTTCCATATGTTTTCATTGCCCTCAGAATGGCTGGGTTATCATTCCAGAACAATCTATAAGGTAATACAGTTCATTTTTCATACCATCCCTGGCACAGCTTAAACTTTATGGTCTGAAGTTAACATTGATCTTTTCAGTATCCTCTGTGGTCAAGATAAAAAAGCATGAAATCTATCTAAGCAATCTAGCTGTCCACAGACTTGTATTTGTTTATTTATGTTTTGTTAAACAGGTTGTAGCCTCTTTTCAGGTGAGACCCAAGGCAGTTTTCCTACTCATTAGGAGGAATTTCATCAGACAGCTAGGAAAATTCTCCCTGTTTTTTTTTTTTTTTTTTGGTAAGTGCTATAGGATCTTTTCCATCCACCTTAGCTACCACCACTTTGGGCAGATGGGACCTTTTCTCACACTGATACTTTTTAAATGCCTTTTTTGGCCAATGGAAAATAAATTATTTGTTTCTGTACTCCCTTCCCAGGGGCATATGTTTATTAAATTACTGTACCCATCAAAATTACTAGTCCATGACGAAAGGCTTATGTGGTCTTAAACATTATGTAGGGTATATTCTAAAACCTGTGTTGGTCCAGAATGTGATAACCCATTTTCTTTGCATTCCAGTGCTGTCAGTGGTCAAGGGGCAGTAATTATTACACATTATACAACGACCCCTCCCATTAATATTCCAAAACGTGCATGCTGATTGGTCAGCGTGCATGTTGTAAATCAGAGTTATAGTAATGGAAAAAGGCCCGGTCGCCCGGACTTTTTCCATTAGTATAACTCTTTTTTTTTTACAGCAATGGAGAACACAAGATCTCCGTTGCTTGTTACAACCTGCCTCGCCATGTTAAACGAGTTTAACATAGCGAGACAGCTTTTAAAAAAAGCAACGGCGCATCTCTGTTGCTTTTTTTAAAGTTGTCTCGCTATGTTAAACCCATTTAACATAGCAAGACACTTTAAAAAGCAACGGAGATCTTGCTTTCTCCGTTGCTTTTTTCAAAACTGTCTGGCTATGTTAAATGGGTTTAACCTAGTGAGAC
Source organism: Protopterus annectens (assembly GCF_019279795.1). NCBI lineage: Eukaryota > Metazoa > Chordata > Ceratodontiformes > Protopteridae > Protopterus > Protopterus annectens. The sequence goes on along the minus strand of NC_056746.1, from coordinate 1,048,256,964 downwards.
AGTTTTAAAAAAAGCAACGGAGATTCTCCGTTGCTTTTTTTAAAGCTGTCTTGCTATGTTAAACTCATTTAACATAGTGAGACAGGCTGTAAAAAGCAACGGAGATCTTACTTTCTTCATTGCTTTTGCCCACAGCTCTGATGTACTGCATAAATATATGCATGCGCAGTACATCAGAACTGCCGCAGAATACCCAGACAGCTGTGGAAGGGCAGCAAGGAGGCATTATACAATGCCATTATTTAAGAAAAGTAATTATTTTTTTTTTTAAATAATGTCATTGTATAATAGCAACAACCCACTTCTGGGTGTGGGTAATGCTGGATTTACCCACGGTTGGCTTTGTTTACACTCGGCTTCGCCTCGTGACCAAACCACACTAACCGTGGGTAAATCCAGCATTACCCACACCCAGACGTGGGTTATTGCTATATTAATTCATTTTTGTAACACGAAAAATTATAACATACAATCAATTTTTGCTGTGCTACATAACACTTGGCAGGGGCCAGAATATAGCATAAAATGTATTTCCAGACAGAAACCTGGCTATATCTTGCAATTATATGAAACAATAATCTCACCAGACCATATATGAGAAAAAAAAAACAACAAGACCTCCCTCATTTGTTAAAAGGCATGCAGCATCCAACGTATAGCTGACACAAGCTAAACTGAATGGCATTGTTTCAGGCTATCAGTCTATGCATATCTGTAGCTTAATAATTAGATTAGTGAATGACTCACTGTGCTAGCATAAATATCGTAATTATCAAACCTCATTCAGGGGCACACATATAATGAATGTTTCACCACACTTTACTTCATTTATTACTCTCTTTTGTACGTAGGGTTTCATTATGCAAACATACTTTACCCTAAGAATGTTAGCGGAAGTTTACAGTATTCATGGTTTATAATGCTGACAAAAATGCCCTACAGTATTTAAGTATAAACAAACTAACGATTATTCAAAAGTGAAGGAATTACATCTGGTAACTCGAATGATAAAGAAATACACAACAAAACGTCATTGAAATGGCACACTGCAAACTGCTATAGATTTTACGGGGGCTAGGAATGCTGCAGGCGTTGGCTGTAATTAAAAAGGGTACATGGAGTTACTGTAAGCTGCAAACAAGGACTGGCATTGTCAGCTCTGTACAACAATTACCACACATTAAATAAGCTTTTTGTATGCCAGTTAGAGGCAGTTCTGGGTGTCCTTTTGTAAGACTTCTGTCAACATTTGGTTTAAGTCAGCCTTGTGAAAATTCTGCCTTTGAAAATTGTAATCCTTTCCTGGTTAACACTTAGAAGGCAAGACATCCTGCCCTTCAAGTGCCAAACATTTCAGTAAGCAGCTGTTCTAAGCTTTCTACTTTCACTAATAATCATTACACCGACACTGAGTGTATGGTCACTTGTTCACTCTCTTCCCTTCTCTGTTTCACACTTCATATGTTTTAGATAAAAATAGTTTTTGGTTGTTCATTTAATTTTCCATTTTTTAGATGAAATACTCAAACAAGGTCAAACTTGTCCTGTGGCTAGTCTCCAGAGCACATAACCTGCCTGGCCTAAAATTTATATCCATTCTCTGTCAAGTAACAGCCAGTATTTTATATTAAATGCGTGAGAATGCAGAGTGTTTGTCACATCTATATACAGACATCTTTCCATTCATATTTCAAGGAAATAATTTTTAGAAAGGAGAAATCTAATGCTTTCAGGAAACTAGTGCTTATGTGCATACATTTCACCTGAATCTTTGTCACAGCTACACATAGATTTTAAAATACAGATAGATATTTAAGGTATGAGACACAGATACTCAGCTAGAACAATTAGCTTAGTTTATGCGCCATGAAGCCATGTTCTGTAAATAAGTGTCTTTCATATTTTTGTTACACTTATGTAATGATTTGAAGTTACAAAGCAAGTGTCATCATAAGGGATAGTATTTGGGATATGTTAACATATGCTGTACTTTCATTTCTGTGAATTGTGTAGACATAAGGTTTACTAGACTATATATGGACCTTCCAGTCAGCAGTTTAAGTTATTAGTGTCATCCCATTTACCATGAAGTATCACCAATGAAGTTATTTTTTTTCCTTACCAACCTCTTAGATGCAGTCTGCCAAAATTCCCATATTAAGGTTTACCCTTCCTAGCAACAGCCGACAACATGAGGCTGTAACTGATAACAGCATATTTCTACGGTCAGACACTGAACAACTCTACAATGTGGCATCTTTAGATAAAGAATCCAGGGCTTTGATGAGATGTGAACAGATGGCTGCCAGGTCCTCCCCCATTCAACATGAACCACCCCCACCCCACCCCCCAAGCCCAATGACAACATTTTAGTTTCATCATGAATAATTCCAAATGGTAGTTAAGTCTGCATGTGCTGCAGTAAAGAGAATTCTCAAAAGACAACCTTTTCACCTCACTGGTATTTCTCACTTCAACAGAGGCTACAGCAGCCATATGCACAAGGCAAGCAATGCGAACTTCGAGTTTTGAGTTACACAGTACCTGTCAGTTAAGTAGAGTGCAGTCAGAGAACAACTGGGCCCTATACCCACTCTCCAAGTTGAGTTCTGCATACAGCAGATGCAGTTACCATGTAATTATCTGCACACAGCTGTACGTAATTAATGGTTGTTAAGACTAGAACAAAACTCTTAAAATAAAACTTGTTTATGTAGCTTGTTTATTCATTATTTTGTTTTATTTGTCAGATTGCCCAGCAGAACTGATTCCCATCTTGCATTAAGGTTCAGGGAGAAAAATCACAAAGTCAGTTAAATATATCTATTTATGTTTATATACTCATTGACATGTATTTACTGAGAAAGTCCAACTGGGAAAAGGCCTGGGTAGAAAACAGTAGACTATAGCAAATATAAACATTTGATATGGATTGTCATTTTTACAAGTGCAGTATAATATAATATAATGTAATGTAATATAATATAACCAAATTGTAAAGGTTGTCATTTTTTACAAGTAAAATACAATACAAGAATATATAATATATAGAGTAACCAAAGAAATAGTAATATTATCTAGTGAGAGAATTAATCTTAATTTGTTTACTTTACAAGAAGTGAAGAAAGAGAGAGAGACAGAGGCAAATTATTGATAAGTACGGAAAATACATGCATTCAGAAAAGATAAAGTGAGTCAGTGGTCAATTGAGAAAAGGATTATTAATAAGTTGACAAAGGGTGTTAGAGATGAGAAAGACAGAGAGAGAAGAATGGTTAGTAAAGACAGGAATATGTGAATACATGAAAAGAGACAGTATATGTTTAAAGTTAATAGAGAAAGATATTTACAAATTACAAATGAGTTTTTGAAGGATAAGTACTTTGGTAGCATACCAAGTAAGTATGATTTTCAGTAGTGAAACAAGAGATGGTAGCAAGATAAGGAAGATTAGGTCAGAAAAATGAAAATGATTATAGTGGAAGGAAGTGATAGCTGGAGGAAGTTAAGAGAGAGAATGGCAACAAGAAAGTGGGATGAGTGATAAAACTGTGATCAGAAAGTGGAGGCAAGGTGAAAGAGATAAAATGGATTATAGGGTGGTATGGAGCATGAGAGCCAGAAATTACGTAGAGATGTTTTTAATGACGTTTCAACATGTTGGGGTTCGGTGGTGACCTGGTTATTATAGCAAGCGAGCTCCAGGTTTTTGCTACCGCATTACAGCATAGTGAGTGTCCTACAGAATTTTTAGTTTTGTGTATGACAAAAAGTTATTTATCATTTGATCTTAAGAGACGTGTGTGTAATTTTAGAGAACTGTACTAAGAGGTAGGCAAGATGAAGGAGTATTTATTATATTTTTGTGATCCCATTAATTGGGTGCATGGAAATAATGAGGAAGTTCTAATCAATTTAGTTCTTTTAGTGTGGTACAGTGATAGTAGCTTTGATTGATTTTGTTTGCAGCACTCATGCAGTCTTGTTGTAGCATTGCTCAAGTTTAGTTGTTTGAGTGATCCGAAGGATTATAAGGATGGGTGCTCCATACAGAAGTCATGGTAGTAGGTAAGTGCTAGCTAGGGGTACTTTAGTATTAGTTGAGGATGTTTTTTGTTCTGTACAGTATTCCTAACTTGCAGTGTGTTTCATTAATTGTATCTGGAATATGTAGGTTACATTTTAAGTTGTCATCTATGGTCATGACAAGCAACTTAGTATGAGATACTACTTCAGTGTCACTGTTTAGGGAGGTGATTTTAAAGTTACTTTTGCCAAGCCTGCGTGAGTTGGGGAAAAAAGGTGGTTTAGTATTTTTAGGGCTCAGCAGTAAATAAGCATGTCAGAACCATCTCTCAGTGGAATTAAAGGCTTTTTGTGTTATTTGTTGAAGATGGGTTGGGCTATCAGAATAGCGAATGAGAGTAGAGTTATCTGTGCATTGTATGAGACAGTGGCTTGTTGGGAAGAAATATAGAGTTTGTTGGTGAATATATTAAACAGCAGGGGACTGAGAGTAGAGTCTTTGGGGTATATCTGTGGCAACTGGTAGGAAAGGGAATAGGGTGCAGAGACATTTAGCAGATTGTTGTCTGTCAGTTAAGTAGCTTCTGAACCACCAGTGGATGTTTATTGAGACTATTTTTGTTTTTGTTTTTTTTTTGGGTGAGGAAAGGGGGTATTGTGGCATTGGGGTGGGAGGTGATTTGATAGTTGAGTTATGGCAATTTCTAGGACTTCAAATTAGATGGATGTCTCCACATTGAGAAATTTTACAAGAGAACAAGTAGAATAGGGGGTTTCTTTATACTTTTAAGTTTGGATGGGTCTGATGGCATTCAATAATTCTATATTTGCAGTAGAGAGTTACAGAGTCTTTGAAGAGATATGGTGCAATTAAAATTTGGAAATGGCAACCCTGGTTATTGATATGGCTGCTGGTTGGTGAACTGAGTCTAGGTTTGACTGTAGTATGGTAGCTTGTAAGGTGACATAGTAGGGTGAGAAGTATAGTTAGAGTTCTGTAGAATATCTTTGCAACAGATACAAGTGAAATGAAGGTATGCAAGAGAGTAAAATACCAAGGGGGATTAGAACTAGAGATGAGCTGAGTGAAGGAATGATGGGAGGAGTTGTGTAGGGGTAGTAGGGTGTAATTCTAAGTGGAGTATGCCTAAGAAGAGTATATGTAAGTGTGTTTCAGTGGTGGGAGAAGCTTTTGCAAACAATTGGCAGTAAAGGTATTGGTGGGGTTATGTGTATGAGGTGGGAAGGGAGAGTAGAGAGTATGTGTGGGGTGGAAGGTGATTGGTAAAGTGGCTAAGGAATGGAGAAAGGAGAATTAATTGGTAGAGCCTATGGGAGAAGAGAGTTGTTTATTTTTTAAGTGGAGGGATAGAATTGATTGGTTAGGTGAGTGTGGTGTAAGAAAAAAGGTGGGTGGGTGGAAATTGGGGGCAGGGTAAAGGTGTCGAAAGAGCCCAAGTGGAACAAGGGGAATGGAGTGGGCTAAACCCTGAGAAACAAAATCTCTGCCTGCTTAGAGGCACTCCCTATGACCTACTGGTAAGTTTGTGCTATTATTCAGGGACTACAGCCTTTCTAGGTTGCACTGTGAGAGAGATGGGTGATGGTGTGCACAAAAAAGATAAACAACAGAGTATTGAAGGCATGAACAGAATGCATACAGCAGACATTATTGTGTTACAGATTATAGAACAGGTAGAAGTAATAAAGAGAAGAATAAAGACAATCACAAGTAAAGTAAATAAGGAAGGAAATTAAATGAGATAATAACAGAGTTAGCCAGCAATAACAGAACTACGGGAGGTAAAAGGCAAACGGAGTACAAACAACAGAACATCTGTGTCATCAGTGAAAGCAATAGGCAGAACATAAAGCTAAGGAGATAAAAGCCAGGCAAAGAGGGACTAAGAAAGATGCAGTCTGAAATATTGTAGCAGAAGAGAAAATAAGAAACAAGTACGAGATATTGTTACTGTGTAAAATTATAAGATAGGAGAAAGTAAGATGTACAGAGAGTGGAAAAGACAGAAGACAGAGAAGGCTATAGAAGTTACAGGGATAAAAGAGTAAAGAAAAATAATTTCTATTTGGCAGGGAGTTGACAACAGTAAAACTAAACAGTAGGACAGATCTTTAAATCAACACCCAGATGGATAATATTTTTCCCTGAGTCCAGAACCAGATCCAGCACTAGGCAACCTAGGCAGTTGCCTAGGGCCTGCTGGCTTACAGGAGGCTGTTGACTGGGGAGCTGCCACAATTCTTAATTAAACACAATTAATACATTAATTACATTTCTTCTTTAAGGCCTCACTCACTTGTGTGTGCATAGCAGATTTGAAAATTGAAACTGGTAGCGTTGTCGCCTCACAGTAAGACGCTGACCTGTTCGACTCTCAGCTAGAGCGTCTTCTGCGTGGAGACATGCGTGAATGGGCGTACCTTCGTTGAAGGTTGTGCATTAGGGCTGGCAGCTCAGCACGTAAAAATCAACTGCCAATCATTAGCGGACCGGAGTTTCGCTGTGGCAACCCCTAACCGGGAAAAGCTGAAAGAAACAACCTGTGCATATATCACAGATGTAGTCCATCCGTGCAATTTCTCATCTATGTGAGCATCATAGCACAGATTTGAACATTGGAGCTTTTTGGGAGAACTTGCCATGAGAGAGAGAAGCCTGCTGCTATGAGAGAGGTGACTTGCCATGAGAGAGAAGCCTGCTGCTATGAGCAAGATGAGCCGGTGTGTGTGTGTGTGTGTGTGTGTGTGTGTGTGTGTGTGTGTGTGTGTGTGTGTGTGTGTGTGTGTGTGTGTGTGTGTGTGTGTCTCTGTCTGTCTGGGTGAAATGCCCTAATTAAGGATGGCAGGTTAGTTAATTAACCTGCTCGTGCTCAAACCCTGTACCTTGGTTATAGGATGCAAGAGCCTTAATCCTTTGCACCAACTACAAGACTATATCAGGGATGTATTTTTAAGGAACTGTGAGATTCACAGCATTTTCAAAGAACTGTGCGCTTCAAGGGAAGAGATGTTTACTGCTGGTCATGTTATCTGTTTTGAATGCATAACTGTTTTGTTTTGCAAATGGCCCTCAGTGTTTGTGGTATAGATTTTAAAAGCAGCGTTAGTAGAACAAGTACCATACTTGCCTTTGGTGTAGAAGGCTGTGGATTCCACTCACACACCATGTACATGGATTGCTGACACTGTAGTGAACTATAAAGGGGGATGGTGCTGCATTCCTTAGTGTATCCTTCTTTGGTTGTGATGCCTAGTAATTAAAACCTGTTGTCGGTTTGCCAACCATTCCCTATTGCAATACTACAAGTTTATAAATTGCATTTTTTTTAAATAACATAGGCAATTTATTCTTCAAGGGCAGCAGGAACTGAATTTGTAGATAAAACACTGAAATGTAAAATTATTTGCCAGCAACAACTTCATTAGTTACAGATGTCTTTAATGTAGAATTATGAAGATGACTTTTATTCTGCAGAGACTGCATATTGACTGATATTGGTGGATTGTAATCACAAACATTTGAGTAGCCTTTTTATGGTTGAAATGTTTTGAAATGAGTAGATTTGTCATTATCTGTTCATATGTTTTATTTCATTGCTTACTGGAAAAATGTTCAAAAATACAAATTTATAACGCACTCTAACAAGTGGTGCTATAATAAACAAGAAATATAATTTAATACAATCAAGAAGGTGAATCAAAGAACACATTCATGAATGCATTCCACTAAAAATGTGTGCAAGGGGCCTATGGTTTGGAAACAGCCAAAGGTAAACTTAATCCGCCACTGGCCAGATGCATTTTCTTTGAACATAGGTTTCAATACAGTTACAATAAATTTGAGTTTCAGGTTCAGAAAAGTTTATTGTTGTTCATAGTAAGTCTGTTTTCATTGTGAGTCTGTATTGTTTACGCTATAAAATTTGAATTAAAAGTTTTAAATTAAATTCAAACATCTGTAACCATTGTATAAGTAAAGAAGAAAATAGTATGCACACTGACAGCTTGTGCTGCGGTAGCGTTGTCGCCTCACAGTAAGACGCTGTCCGGTTCGATTCTCAGCTAGAGCGTCTTCTGCGTGGAGACATGCGTGAATGGGCATACCTTAATTGAAGGTTGTGCATCATGGCTGGTAACTCGGCACGTAAAAATCAACTACCAATCATTAGCGGACCGGAGTTCCGTTGTAGCGACCCCTAACCGGGAAAAGCCGAAAGACACAACAACTGACAGCTTTGAACAGTGTTTATGGTAACTGGGGAGAAATAGCCAAGTAACAGGACACAGGAATGGGTGCGGGGGGGGGACTGCTCCTTGGGGAGCTGCTGCTGGGATGGGGTCCCAATCCACTAATCTGCCTAGGGCTCCATTTGCCTATAATCTGGCTCTGCCTAAGTCTGCAGAGTCTATAAGCCTGCAAAATGTTTACTAAGAGAAGAGGTCCATAGTACTATGTTGTTCAGTACTGCAGCAGTAGGATACAAAATCTTGAGAGGGGCTCCTCAGATTTTTAAAATCATAGACACCCAGATGGATAATTCTTGCCCCAGAGTCCTAAGAGTCTCTGGCCTACAACATGTTTACTGAGGGAAAAGGTCCATGAGTATTGTATTGTTTGATACTGCAGCACCACGCTACCAAAGTTGGACGGGAGCACCTCAGATTTTTAAAGTCCTTACTGCCCTGGCTAGAAGTGGAACATTAACATCTTGATGTATATGTTAAACAGCATAAAGTAGAGATAAAAAGTCATAGAGGAATAACATAGATTCTATAATGACATAGAAACTGTATGAAATGTGACTTTGCTTTGAATCACAGTGTCTGTTGTTTTTTTGGTTCATACTAGGCTAACTGCCCTTGTGGGATATTTTAAGCCTAGCCAATTATCCCATGCAAGAATCAAGCCCTGCACCTTGTGTTTGTAAGGTAAACACCTTAACCATTACACCAGCCTCTTAAATCCGTAACCTTCCCAAAGCAGTGCAGGTCCCAGTTTTCAAAGCTATTAAAAATATTTGAATATTGTTGTTATACTGTGAGCTCTGAGGTTTTATTGTACTGTCATTCAGATGAAACATACTACTGGTTAGATTAGCTTCATTCCATTCAGTAAAAGTGTTCAACGGACTAGTATTAAAAGATTTGTATGAAATTCTGCCACCTCTGTTGTTGCTTTATTATATCAGGAAATCTTAATATTTTACACATTTCGCTATGTCTTGATCTGGGTTGATAGAGAAATATATCATGAAGATCTGCCTCATCTATGAGGAAAATTACTCTAAATTCCCATCCAGAATGTGAGTCAACTAGAAATAAAAAGTTTGCGGCAACACCAGTACTAGCAGTGGGTTAAACAAAAAACTTAATTATACTATTTATGTGTAAGTTCACATATTGTAACCAGGTTACGACTGAAAAAAGGAAGGGTGGCCCACCTCATTTACTTGGAGGATAAAATGAACATTACAACATTTTTCACTCATGTTCTGTAGTGTAACATGATACTTTGTGATTTAAATATCTGTACTTAATGTTTTGTAATGTTACATGATACTTTGTAATTTAAAATATATGTAATTCATTTTTGAAATATTGTAATTGTGAAGCTTTTCCCCCATTTAAAATATATGTGCTTTATTTCTGAAATATTGTAATTGTGAAGCTTTTCTCCTTGGCCCTCCACTGAAAATATAAATTTTCTGGCTCAGTCAGACTTTCCTGGTAAACAAATGTTAAATAAATAAATAAATATTATGCACACACAAAGCAAAAATATATCAAATGTGTATTCATTTTCTATACACGCTTTATCCTGTTGGGTTTTGTTTGGGGGGACTGAAGCTTATCCCAACAGGCAATGAATGTAAGGCATTGAATCAATTCTGTATTGGAAGCCAGACCATTGCAGAATGCATGCACTCAGACTTTAAATATATCCTCAGTGGAGGTCTACTAAAAACCTCCAAAGCTACTCTTAGAAATAGATGGCTCATAACCAAAAGAGATCTGGAATCACAGAGATGGAAAATGGCCATGTGATTTACATTCTCTGCAACTGAACAATTCATTAATTTGTTATATGTATTGTGGCAAACAGGCACTCCAATCACAAAACCAACCAGTCAAAAAAAAAATACTCAATGCATTCAAGAAGATAGATAAGGACTACAAGATATTCTTTCCTATTGTTATTATAGTTTCATGTGAAAGAGAAGCACAAAGTAGGATTAAACAGAAGTTTTATATTGATTCAAGCTACATGCTGTTTTAAGATAAAATAGTTGAATATGTAAAAAAAAAAAAAAAACTATCACATCATACAGACTGGGTTCCCCAGATATAGACAGACTGGTCATAACATTTATGTCAAATCTAAGGACCTCTGGACGTAGTACAGAAGTAGTGCTAGACCACAACCTGAATCCATACATGAGCAACTGCAATCCTAAATCCATCCTTCTGGTGATGAACATTGCTAAACATGAATCCATCCTCCTCCATTGAGGAACAGTGACAAACATAAATCCATCTCCATCCATAGATGAACAATGCCAAACCTGAATCTGTCCACCTCACTAGATGAACAATGCTAAACATAAATCAATCTCCCTCCATATATGAGCAGTGTTAATGCACTATAGCAGTGTCAATGCACTATACCCTGATGTTGTAACTGATATTTAGCCCTGAAGTGAGCCTTGTTAAAAACATTAATAAGACTTGCATGACACTGTAGTAACATATATCAAACCCAGATGAAGCATTAAAGAATATTAATAAGTGACCTGTTAACAAATTACATATCACATACACAAACTGTCCACAGGCCTGTGACCAATGTCATCCTCCCCATGTAGGTCAATTACTCCATTGAGCAGACACTGGCAAAGACTACCCCACAGGCTAATTCTGCTTTTTGACAAAGAAGAATGCATGACAAGAACTGAGAATGTGATTACTTAATGTGCTTTGTGCTAAATGGCACACATCTACTACATCATTATACTGAGCATGCTCATAAGGAAGTACAGAAAAAAACTACAATAACATCAACCTCCCAAAACAAAACACAAGAAACTATCATAACAGAAGTCCACTCACACTTTGTGATGATTTTGCAGTATGACACCCATTAAGAAATGACGTATAAGGGCTCATCTCCTATAAATCCCTAGAGTATAAACTAAAGAATACATGTATACATAAATGTTTTTTATGAAGTCATGCAATAAAGATCACTAATACTTTGGAAGTAAATAATGTCTGTGAGCATGCATTGACAGACTCAACATCTACTTCTTGCCAGACTCAAAAACATTTTTTGGTCAGATCTTAGATAGATGTGTATAACCACTGACACCACAGAAAGAGGCAGAACAGATTTGTCATGAAGAGCACCACTATCATATCATAATGGGTAAGGTTCCCATAATTTGGGATGTGAGTCTTAAAAAAGTGGCTATCTTGCTGTGCCATATCTACATTATTTTGCCTAGGAAACTCATGTCTGTCATAATTGTTTGACAGACAGATCTTACCAGATTCAAACCCCTACTAGTCATGCTACATACTCTACAGAGTTGTGTAGTATATGTGTCTACCACAGAAGATAGTAATGAAGGTTGTAAGAAAGAACACACTTCATGGTATAAAGTAAGGAAGGCTTTTGATGTTAATTTATCCAGTACAAATTTTTCTGAGGGATCAAAAGGATGTAGCTATGTTACTGTTCACACAAGTGTGAACAGTCCAATATCACTGATGGTTGGCTAAGTTGCTCTTGTCCATCCACATTGTTTTGCACACATACTGTTCCATATTTGGACCACTGTCCATCTGTGCAGATATGAGATATAAGTCAGTTTTAACTGTATACACCACAAGATCACTCACACCACAAGAAAAACAAATCTTTTTGTTGGACTTGAACAGCTAGCTATGCAAGTCCTCAAACTACAGAACTGGGCAAGAACCACATGCGCCATAGGCAAAGTCTTACCACAGTTGTGAAACAGAACATATCTGAAGGCATGAGACCATCATTATGTTGCACAGCAGTTTTTTAAGCTAAATGTAACAGACGAGATCTTCCTCAGTAATTGTACACATTACAACTGTGGTGTATGTAACTCATGCATAGCGATATACTGACACACACTGATACTATTCAGTCACTGTGGGTTTTGAACATCTACCGATGTGACCACATAAGCTACATGATATTGCTTAGACTACACATACCACAGAAGAAGTCTTAATACAAATGTGAGATAGAGTGCATTTGAAGGCATTGCACCATCTTATTGCTGCAACTCATATTTGTGCCTATAAATTGGTTAAAAGAGTGGTGTGATTTGTCTCCTTTTCACAAAATATCGCATGATGGTAGCAGTACCCAAATATGTGTTGCAAAATGCAATGATCACTGGGAGTCTAGAAGCACAATTATGCACAGCATGCAGATAATCCTGGATCAAAACTCATGGTTTAATAAGAAAACAAGCAACAGAGCATTGCAGCATTTTCTCATTCTGCAGGAGAAGGCTTGCTAGTAGGTTTAGATACATTTTATTTGAGCAAATGGCATCATCAGTGTTTAATAAAGGAGTTGTCTGTGCTAAAATGGAGTGGAAGTAAGAAAAGTAGTGAAAGAGACCTCTCCAGCTATACATGAACACATCAGATATGTGGGTGACACCATTCTTACCTACGTGAACATTCACACACATGCTGACACAACTGAATATATGAGTAATATGTGGTTTTGAAACGAGTACCTGGCTAAGACCACAAGTTAGAGCACATTGCATGAATTACAAGTGCCACATGAGACGTTCGTTTGCAAGTGTGACTGCATATTTGAATGGATGGCATCACCTTAGTTTTCATAGGGTAAGGTGTGTGCTAAAAGGGAATGTAAACCTCTGTAAAGCTGCACATCATATATGTAGGTGAAGCCAGTTCTACATAGCATGAAAGGGACACACGCACACACACAGACTCACAGTACTCACTCACTCACTCACTGCTGGATTCAAACCACCTATCTATCTACTTAAACAATGTAGAAAATGCAGTATTAACACCAAACATCACATGAAAAGTCTGATTACAGCAACACTCAGACAGCAAACTTTTGAAATCGTTATGTTATCAGTGCATTGCATAAAATGTGTTTTGCCTAAAATGCAAGAAATTGATGAGAGAGACCTCTCCCAGTGTAAACATGTCTCCTAAGTGGAAGTGTGCAAAATGGATAATTTGTTGGATCCATTTCTACATGACATTACAGACACATAGTCATAATATTAGTATTCAAGCAATGCTGGATTCAAACCACCTACCTACCTATTTGCACAATCTAAAGTATGCAGGATCAACTGCAAGAGCCACAAGAGAAGTCTTAATGTGAGATAGAGCACATTTGGAAGGATAATCATATGAGTATATAGCAGAACAAATGTCAGTGTTAAAATGTTATAAACTGATATGGAACCACTTTCCCAGTGTAAATGTTTTTCCTGAGTGGAAGTGTACACATCATATGTGTTGCTGAAGCCATACTTACCTGACACTAGAGCCACACACACATGCAAACACACACACACACACACACACACACACAGACACACACACACACACACACACACACACACACACACACACACACACACACACACACACACACACAAAGTTCAGCACTGCTAGATTTGAACTACCAACCTGTCCAGGTTACATAATCTAGAGAACACAGTATCAACAGTAAGAACCCCAGGAGAAGTCTTATTACAATACTGAAATAGCGCACATTTGAACAGATGACATCAGTGCATTGTACAGAATGTGTTTTGGCTAAAACTGCAACAGAATGATGGGGAAGCCCTCTCCCAGTGTAAATATGTCCTCTAAGTGGCTGTCTACACAATGGATATTTTGATGAAACCAATTTGGCCTAACAGTACAGACCCATACTCACACTGATAGTATTTAAGCAATGCTGGAGTCAAATCACCTGCCTATCTAGTTACACAATCTAGAGAACACAGTATCAGCCATAAGTGCAACAGGAGAAGTTTGACTCCAAAAGTGAAAGAGTGCACTTTTGAAAGGGTGACCACATCAGTGTGTTGCACAGAAGATGATCCCTCTCCCAGTTTAAATGTTTTTCTCTGAGTGAAAGTGTACACATCAGATGTGTGGGTGAATCCAGTCCTACCTAGCACTACAGATGCACCCACACACTCATGATAGTCAGTCATTGCATTTGTATTCGAACACCTACCTATATAACTAATTACACAATCTCGGTAAATTATCACCTGCAAGTACCACAGGAAAAGTTTGACATGAAATGTATGATAATACACATTTTTAAGAATTACCACATCAGTGTTTTGCAGAGAAGCTACTGTGCATCACAGGTTTGGTTGAAAAGGCATGTGTGTTGACAAGTAGAAGTAACAGCAATGTCAATCACAAGCAATTACATACTGATCAGATAAATTGTAAGTCCTGTCATTCATGTACATTGCGGTAATCTAAGTGATATGTAGCTTTTTCACAGTATGGTGTATTGGTGACAAGCACAGTAATGAAACAGCAGACTGGCAACCAAGCATTCCTGAGTGTCCAGGTCAGGACGACTGTATGCAAATAGTACTCATTTGTGTTTCATTTTCAATATTTCCTTATGGTTTGACACACAAACAGATAGGGCAAAAAATGACAGATCACTGCTTCCTGCCACTAAGGAAGTATGTGTGAAAAGTTCCCACAACATTGTACATCATTTGCTAATATAAACGTGTTGGTGTGCAGACATAAATTTACATAATGAAGTGTTTAGCCAGCATCACTTTTAACACTATATACATTCAGTACAACAGTCCATCTCAACATTATGAAAGTTATACAAGACACTCAGGTTAATTTTTTCCAAACTCTTCCTGTGAAGTGCACTGATGACAAGCTCATTTGTGCAACTGATAGCAAAGTATTAGCATGTGCATAATTACATTCTGAGGTTTTGAACTTAGAATGGGAATTAACAGTAGTCTGTGGTGCTCCATGCCAACCTTCATATAAATAAGGATTACAGATACTGAAACAGTTCTGATTCATATCCAGTTCAGAGCAGTGGTGTGTTATGGAAATGTTTTAGGTGTCAGAATTTACCCCTTTGGCATGATAATTGCAGTATGTTCCTCATATGGTTGACACAGGTGTATACTTAAACAGCCCTCATATCTGGTGACTGAGCATGCATTTGAGACATGATGTACTGCTTCTTATATAACTGGATGCATTTGTATAACATCACTGAGTAATACAGTCAATACATGATAACAGAAATGTAGGTGTCATAATTAACAGATTACAAAACATGCATGTAAATGCAATACAATTATTCTGATCACCTTATGTATGTAAAGTAACAATGTTTTCCCGATGTGCCAAATGTGCTGTGCTTGTTAACACATAGAACCTTAATTATACCTCATGTCTTGCCCTTCTTTTTGGAAGGTCTGAACATTTTTTGTATGATTATCAGACACATAATGGACCAGGTCTGCTAATGCTGGTGGAATCCTGGACTATGAAAACAGTACGATTTAGGTATGTCTGTGGGCAGCATATATCATAATTCTAGTTACATTTGCAAGATCCCATATGGTGTAGGCTCAACATATGATTCTAAATGCCTCCTCATTGTGGTATTTGCCTGTTTCTATAGTGTAGCACAGCTAAGCACAGTAGCATGGGGGCAGCAGACTAATTCGGCTAAAGGCAAAAACTCACCAGTTTTTACCATTAGCCCTGAACTGCCATCTACCATCAGTTACTATTGTTGCTCAGTGCTGGACATCGTACAAATGCTGAGGAGAAAGAGTGATAACACAGAAAGGGGTTAGACAGAAAAATAAGGGGAGAGTGAGACAGACATAAAACATTTTTGTCTATAGGCTACTTCTGGCCATCTTTGTTGTGTGTTATGCTTAGGTTTGTCATCATAATCACTGTGTCATACTGTCTACAATAACCTGCTCCCAAAAGGAGTAAACAGATTAAGACAGAAACAGGAAAATGGTGGATTAATAAAATATGTATCCACCAGTTACAAACAAAATAGTAAAAAAAAAACAGTCAATAAGACTTTGATATACTTCTGGATGAAAAAACTTGGCACTATGCAAAGATCAGCCTACAAAGGTGAGCATTATCTCTGCACATCACATAGGAAATCCTACTTCATAAAATAAAATTAAAGGGAAAGTTACAACAGACTGAAGCATGGAAGACTGTAAGCATCAGGCTTCATGAGATTATAACAATTGTAAAATCTCACAAGGTGCACAGTACATCCAGTAGCCTAATAAATATGTAAGAGCAAAAAGTGATGAGACATAAGGGAGGGAGAGAAATGGAGAATGGGAAACAGTCATACAAAGAGCTTTGTTTATAGGACATTTCTGAATATTTTTGTGGTGTGTTACTCTTAGGTTTTTCCTCATAATTAATCTGTCATGCTGTGTGCAGTAAAATGTTTCCAACAGGGAGCAAACAAGTGTAGGAAAGTAGAAACATCATTAAGACATAAACAGGATAATGGTAGGTTAATAACACATGTAGGCAACAGTTACACACATAATATTACTATAAAATAACATTAAATAATACTTTGATATACTTCTGGATTTGAACCCTTGACACTACTCAAAAAGTCTACATACATGTGAATTATCTCAGCACACCACTTAAGAAATCATCTTTCACAAAGTTAATGTCCCACTTAAACAACTCAGGTGTTTGCAGTCCTAAATTCAGCCTCCAATCAGCTCAGGAGATCCTGCTTGCACATCTTCATTTCACTATAATGGTGATAACATTATTTCTCAATGCAAGGAATGCCAGTTGCAATGGAAGCAGCCATGGCCAAGACATTCCAAACCTCAGTCTTGTACTGAGACCTGGTAGAGTCCTCCTGCAGAAGCAAATGGCTATAGCGCTTGATAAGGAGTTTCACAAAGATCCCACCTGGAGCACCATTCTCACCTTTGCATGTCATGCCTTCTGAAGGACACCTAGAGCTATGTATCTGAACTGGCACCTAATTCAGATCTTGCATGTACCAGCCTGTGTGCAATGAAGCACAGCCTTGGCAGCTGCATTTGCACAACTGAAAACACAAAAATGGCTTGGCAGAGGTATTATGAATGATTCCTTCAAAAAACAATAAAGGTGTGAAATATAGCTGTGAGACTTGGCCATATGTGATGCTCACCCTATCTACACATGTTCCACTGTTAAATAATGAAATGTGTTATGATGTTTTCTTTTTTCTTTTTTATAATCATTGTTCTTTTGTGGTAAAATGCTATGCACTGGGACATAATGGGTTGTTGAGGCATAGTCAACGCAAATAATTGACAAATACCACCTGGGAATTGAACCCATGATGAAAAAGAAGGCTACAATGGAAAATACCACTAATTCACTGCCAATGCCACAAAATAACTTACTTTTTTTTTAGTTGTAAGTTGAGGTATACAAATTTCACCAAGAATGCTGATGTACTTAAGAGATGCCTATATGTGTGCCTATACTCATGGCACTGGATTCCGATGTAAAAGGCAGTCTTTGTAGTTTTAAATGCATTTCAAATGCAAGGAGTTGCATGACATGAGTAATATGCAACAGGATAGGTTCCATACATAGTTTACATGAGTTACTGTTCTACTCACGTAATTATTATATGTGATGAGTCATACAAATTTCAAATAAATATTGTGCACATTATACCTGTACAATTTTACATTACCTATCATCATTATTATGCTTAATATAATTTACACACATTATATTTGAGTTATGTAGCAATCATTAATGATAGTTGTGTTGCCAAATTCATGTTTGTAAATTTATTTGTGTTTATTACATTCATAAAAATTGTGTGACAATACTAATTTTGACCCCCTCAGTAAAATTATCTGTAAAGTGGATTCAAACCCTGCATTACCTGTGCTCTTTCTCCAAGCTCACTGCAATCACACCTTGTGCCACAGACATGCTAGATGAAAAGTGCATCTTCTTCGCTCAGTACTGTCCAAGGTGCTGATGGCAGCAAAGTGGTTCTGGTCTCATTTGCACTACTAAAGGCAACCCAAATCAAATTCTAAGTTTTTGCTTTCAGATCTGAACTGTTTTTGTGCATTGCCAAGCAGCACATGAATGCAGAAGTAAAATTATATTTTAATTAAAAATAAAACAATTATAGGGTATAATTAGCAATGAAAAGAGCACTTATGGCATTAAATAGACATATTCATCCTTTTAACATCTGTTTGACACTTCATAACTCGCATTTCTGTTACAAATCGTCACCCCTTCAGGTAATGCCATTTATTGAGAAAGGGGACACACAGCAGATTACAATAGCTCACTGGTGAGACAGCATATACAACTAATAATGGCATACATTTAAAGAAAATATATTACTGTCATGATTACTACTTTGGAGATATGAATAAGTAATCCAGAATATATTAAACATTTTTCCACATTTATCATTTTACTGGTTTTCTTTTCTCACACTTTAGAAACTGTCATGTTTTATATCATGCATATCAAACATTATTTAGTAATAATAATAATAATAACAATACTGAGTTTCCAGTAACAAAACATTTGTAACAGTAATTCACAAGGACTATAGGTAACATATTTTGCATTTATCACACAGAGTTAGGCTGTTCAATTCATAATAAAAAATCTGTGATAATGCTTATCTTGATCCCATATGTAAAAGTGTCAATAGTTTAGATTTGAGCCCAGCATCACCTCTGCGTTTTCTCCCAGCTCAATGCATTTACAGCTTAACCCACACAGAGAGTAGCTTGTAGGTGCATTTTCTTTTCTCAGTACTGTCCAGAGTGCTGAAGGCAGTGCTCCAACACCAGTCTCATCTGTGCTTCTGATGGCATTCCAAATTAATTTTTTATAGTTTTTACATTAAGAAGTGAACTGTCATTCATTGCTAGTGATCACTGACAGTCCCCAATGAGCAATGCCAAGTGGTATGCAAAAAATGAAACAAAGAAAATAATTTTAAACTGTTTCTTTGTGATGTTTTCTCAACATTGTTGTGTCATAACATGAAAATATGCACATTACGCATCACTACTTTCACAGAACAGCAATCTCTCTGGATTCAAACCTTGAAGCCATGGCATTAATATGACATATTTGAAATTAATTTCACTATTTGCCACATACACAGACATATTATGAAGACGAGAAAGTAAATTACATATACTCAAGATATGACATTGAATCACTTTACCTTAAGTGTCCAAGATAATCATTTTCTTACACTTGTCCTTTGCAATTCCTCAGTATATGTGAAGGTAAATGGAATATTTGCAACAGGTAAGCTAATAATTCATGTTGCAATAGCAGCAAATGTTTTCAATATTACAGTGTTTTCCCTTTTTTGATAGTAGCATTTGTTTTCATGCTTTTCTAACAGGGATGCAATATCATTTGCATTTATTTTGAGAATATATGTGTTTGTATATTTAACTATGTGCTTTATATGAATTACAGACACCTTTTCACTCAGAGTAATAGTTAGGTCATAAGCATTAAGTAAAAAAATTGTTATAAAGGTTATCTTCTAAGTTAGTCAATGTAATCCTTGACATTTTGTTAACTCTATTCTCTCTAACACACCTCAGTGGATGTATAACAAAGTGACAGGAGTGTGAAATTATTCCTGATGCAATACGAATCGATCACACCTGCAAGCCCTTAGTAAGCAACACTTCTCAATGTTAGTTCTTGCAATGCTAGGGTATGTGCACTGCATTGTGTAGGTCCTCACACCAAGTTTACCTGCCCAGTACTTTCAGCTGACTGATTCATGAATGACGATGAGTTGACACTTACTTTACATATTCACTGTGCTCAATTAATCTGCACTATATAAGCTCATCGTGCTGATAAGGTACTTGTATCACAGTAGGGGAGACAGCTTGTATCCACTGATGTTGCACTGCTGTAATTGCAATTGTTTTGGTACTTTAATGAAAATTCTGTAAAAGTATGTGATATTTATTAAAAGATATAACTAAACATTTGTGATGGTTTAAATTCCAGATAGCATGGGAGATGTATATAGTTTGTCCATTGGTGTTGTTATGGATTGCATAATAGCTGCTTTTTTTTTTAATTTTAGTTTTGCATGTCTTTATAGCAACATTTCTCAGAAAATGTGAACTCATGATAAAAATTTATTATATGAAATAGCAAAGGCAAGGTTACATTTCAGTCCAACAACTAGTTTAGCCTGTTATATATGCCTGACATCAGCAAAAGCGTATTCCAAATGGTAACTTTTTAAAATTTCTACATTTAATTCATGTTTTTTTAATACGCATCCAGTGCTGACTTTCTACAACAACCTATAAATTGTACGGCCATAGTGTTTTTTTTTTTTTTTTTTTTTTACTATTAATCCATGCCATTTCTCTTGATGTCTGCCTTCATTCCTTTTTTAATTGTACTTGCATTTAATTTTTGCTTAACTCAGGGTAATGTATATATCTGATCACTTATTCTTGTATTTCTCTTTTTGTTGTGTTTTATTCCTTTAATCACTGGTGAGTCTGCCACTGGCACTGTGGAACTCCTACCAGCTAATGTTGGAGTATCAGTACATTCTAATAATGATGGTAGGGATGAACAGGCACAGTCTGGGCTTTTAGAAAGTTTGTCTGACAGCTTCCACATCCCCTATCCATATTTCTGACCTGGCCTATATGCCTATTCATACCCATAACACAGAGATGAGATAGGACAGGTTGAGGGTGACACTGTTGATCAGGGTAGTGTAGTTACTTCAGCTGCAGAGCTGGCTGAGTCTCCCCCATAGCAATTGTGAGGGTGAAGTAGCATACAGGGATGTTAGTTAAGGTGCTTGGAGGAGGTCTGTTGTCCACCCTCCCCGTGATGTTGGTGTGTCAGTAGGTGCCACACAATGTATGTATTGGGTTATCATGGAGGCATAGGCACATTCCACCAGGGCCACAGAAGAGACAATCAGAGTACTACCTGCTTTGCATTCTGATTTGAGAGACTGCCTGAACCATGTGGATGACTCCTTGGACAGGATGAATGACACACTGGATTGTGTGCTGTCTGCAATGGAATGGTTGCTGGGGGATGACAGCTCATCCAGCAGACATCAATCATGTTCAGGTAGCACACCAATTTCTAGCCAGAGTCATGGAATAAGCAGTGCAACTCCTGGCAGAGGATGTTCTCATGTTTGGGGACCATGATGGTGAACTCAGTCCTCTACCATACATAGCTCACACCTGCCCAAGAAGCCAGTGTATAGTACTAGCACAGGTGCTTTGATTGTATTCATGTAGACTCACACACGTTAAAACTCATCTTGGCCATACCACCTCACATACATATATACAAACACCCACCCAAATATATAAACATTACTACTGAATAATATAAATCTACTACTACTGGCCCTGACAATGGATACTTGCTAATAACCTGATTTCTCCGTCACACACACTGACTTCTTTGGTATCAGGCTTCCCTCCTGGAAACACCACCCACCCCATCCTATGCAAGTGAGGGTGAATGTGCACTGCCTTTTGTGCATTTCTTTGTGACTTAGAGTTGCCAATCTCTGATGCACAGAGTGAATAGCTAATGCTTTCTTACTGTGATGCATGCATTAATCAAATGTTATTACAAAAACTGTTTTTTATAGTTTTTTTCCTGCTAAGTTGCAAATGATTTGTTATATACTTCTTGATGCTCATTGTATTTGTACTATTATTCTGTCTATTGTGGTCACTGTTGTGGTGTGTACATTGGGCAAATGTAATGTGTCAGGGACAGTATTGGGCAGAATCATATTTATAATATATATATATATATATATATATATATATATATATATATTTATATGGATTCACTTTATATCCTCGAAATACTGAAATATCGAAATTCAGTATTTCGAGGCTATAGAGTCGAATATTTAAAACAACGAAAACTTAGAATAACGAAATTCAAAATCTCGCACACCGGAGATTTTGAATTAGTGCTTCTACTACACACACACTTTCCTTCCCACACACAAACACAAGTTCTCTACTACATAAAAGCAGGGGGGCAAGCCCCCCTGCACACCCCCCCATATAAATATTCTAACTCCGAGGTTGCACTACATATAGACACACACAAAACACCACCACACAAGCTACATTCTCCTCGCACACACACATCACAGCAACAAAACACACTAACACCACCACAGCCCCTACCCAAAACCCTTAACACATACACACTTACCTGAATCCATAACCACAGCAAAACACCAGAAGCGCTAATTCAAAACTTCCGGTATTCAAGGTTTTGAATTTCACGCTTCTGAGGTTTCGCTCTTTTCAGGATTCCACTTTATGGGCTCAAAATACTGAATTTCGATATTTCAGTATTTCGAGCTTGTAAAGTGAATATATATATATATATATATATATATATATATATATATATATATATATATATATATATATATACATATATATATATATTTATATCACTCATGAGTTACTATTGACATTCCTCTACAGCTGAGTCATGTTTCATCTTACTGACAGTACAATACTTGCATATGAGAGTAATCATTTATATATCTCTTTGTCTTAGAGTCATCACTTACCTTAATTAATACTGCTGCTATGAGTCATGTCTTCTGAATCTGACTCTGCTAATGCTCACATAACACAACCATTACATGGTAAGTAAAGGTTGAGACATTTGCATGCATCATTTTTACTGTTTGAATGTGCTTAGCATCCAGGTTTTAACTTAAGTAGTGATTGTGTGTGCTATCCTCTGCCACCTAGCCAAAGCCATGGCATATTGTGCTCACCTACATCTATACCTGCCATGATCATCTACAGCTGCTGGTTCTTCCTCAGACTCCTCATCTGTATCTGCTGGCCCTGGTGGCCATGCCTGTGCTGCTGGAAATTGCAGTCCTTGTCCTCTTGTCCTTGTTGAAGTTGTTACCTGACAATTATATTGTGCAATATGGCAAAGACCGTGACTATTTTTGCCAAGGTGCCTGGGCACCACCAGATGTGCCTAGACACTGGAACCATGATTTGAGCAAGCCATATTCATGGTCTGTAATATTCCTAGTTTGGGTGTGTGCATCATTGTATCCTTGCCCAGTGGGATTATGTGGGTTACTTTTAGGAGTCATGAGCCAAGGTTCCAGTGCAGAACCTGCATCACCCAATAGAAGCCCTTGTGGAAAGTCATTAGAAAATGATGTAATATTCTTGAGGCTACTGCCTGTGATATACCTAATATATTCCTTGTGGGTGTCTGATAAAGTGCCTGTAGCTAGTGTACATAAACCAATACCTTGGTTTCTACTGGGATGGCTTCTCTATGAATTCTCTGGGTCCTCAGGAGAGGGCAGCAGAGGCTGCATATTTCCTCTAGGGTATACCTGTCCACCCTGAAGCACTTTATAATTTCTGTACCATGATGTATATGATAAGTCAAACATGGTCTGAACACTCTTCTGCTTCTAGGCCATGATCTAGCAGCAGCAGCACCTGCATGTGCCTGTTGCACATGCAGTTTAATGAAAGCAGCAACAGCCCCTAATATTTTTTTTTTATAAGTATGTTTGTGGCTGTATTCCAAAGAGTATTGGAAGTGAAGCCAAAAGGAAGCACCAAGTGTACACACATCCTTTATATATTCCTGAAAAGCAGTGACATATTGAATTGCTTAATTAGCATTTATTTCACCTAGTTATGCATTCATTAGCATATTGTGCCACTTACCCTTGATTTGAAGGCAGGAGTGGCATGCAGACCTGTTTAATGAATACCGATTAGAGCATTTCCCACTGTACAAACCCCACTGTTTAACACAAAGTATGGGTGTTCGTGAATCTGGCGTGAAAGTTGAGTGGTAGGGGGTGGATCAGGCATTCCATCAGGTGTCACAAACTCTGGAGGTCCAAACCCCAACTGTAGTTCTCTAGAGCTCCACTATAACTGCACACAGCAGTGAAGTATGTGTGCCTACACACACACACACACACACACACACACACACACACACACACACACACACACACACACACACACACACACACACACACACACACACACACACACACACACACACACACACACACACACACACACACACACACACACACACACACACAGCACTGCTCAGCAGTGTGCTTTCTGCAGGTCTGGTCTCTACTGATGTAACACCTAGTGCGCCTCAGAGCCAGAGTCACCTTCTTTCCCCCGGGTTGGTCAGCTGGAAACAGTTGCTCACTACCTTCTTCCTGGGCTCATCCCCCTTGATAGTCCAGGTCTTTAATCAAACACAGGCCATCTGAGTCACAATCAGGGCATCATTCCTCTGAATCTCAATGGGGACTATTTTTGCATTGTGCATTCTGTGCATAGTGTTATCTGTACTGATCAGGTAATCAGATAATTTGTTCGATTCTGGAACTAGAAAATGTAGGAATAAATGAAGGTGCGCAAAGATTCAAAGTTTTATACTGCAAAACTTGTGATCTGGAGAGTGCATGGCAGAGGCAATGTTTCCTCCATCGATGTATACATTATTCTTGATTATAGCCAAAATTATGTGGTCAAAAGGCAATCCAAAAAAGCCTGCAGAAAGTCTGAAAGCTGGTGAGTAGAGTTGCATTGAAATTAATTGCTTATACAATGCCTTCTAAATTTTCTGCTTCTGTAAGTAGCTTCTTGTAAAAGACGTACATGGGTTAATAGCTCAGCTGTTTGTATTTTTAAACAGTAAATGGGATACGTACTCCACAAACATACATTGTTACCACTCTGCTGTTTAAATTATATGGACTAGATAGTGACCGTTAAAAGGGGTGGGCCCATAGCTTATGAATAAATGAGCAGGACAAGCACGTGTGCAAGTGATATAATATGAGATGCATGCACACTGAATGAGAAGGAAAATTAAAAAGAGAGGGGGCATTTGGGCATTACAGTTATAAAAGATGAAGTAATATAGTTTTACTTGGGTTTGATCTGCGGTTTGTTATTTATTGAATACTAAGTACCATTTTGGATGCTTGATTGTACAGGATAACTGCTGAGGGTCTTTTTTTTTTTTTTTTTTTTTAGCAAAATGATGATATAATTTCAGAGGATGGTCTATGTTAGATTATGAGCTCCTAGTTAAAAAGTGCAACATGGAATTAAGACAAATGATAAATCCATTTATAAGTGGCTATTTTCTGCTGCTGAGATCTACCAGTATAATCTCTCCTCTAGGCCATACAATTCATTACCTGACAATAGATTGAGCCTAGCTAATTTTAAACTGCACATCTGGGTTTAAACATTGGATCTTTTTTTTTTTTTTTTTGTGGCGCCAACAATCTAACTGCATTTGTATTTGCAGTGTGAAACATGGTCAAAGCATGACTGAGGTAGTAATGATGCATATTCCAGACTGAGAAGCAAACTTTATCATAATGATCAAAGGTCACTTATTTAGAGAAAAGTAATACTAAGGGCCAGATACAATAACACCTAGACTAGATGTCCACAAAGTGTCCACTAAGTGTACACAATCTGTAATCAAGAGCATCCCTATCACACTTTTTGCGCTTTCTAGTCACTCAGAAAGATTATACTAAGTGTACATGTAGTCTACACTTTGTGGTAACTTTTATGAATCCCCCTCAGTATTTAAAGATGCAAGAAAATCAGTAGGAAAACTAAAATTAGGAGGAAAAAGGTGTTAGTTATGCCTGTGTTGTATGTTCACTTAGTGTAGGCTTTAATGAATCCCAGGGTAAGTGTTCATGACTGCTGTTTGATTAATATTTTGACTAAAAATTTTCTTAATCCATTTATTTGACAGCCTTTTATTTTATCCTGATGTTTTCCAACAGAACATTCATTTATCTCTATGAACCTAATCACAATTTCTTCAAACAAACTGACAGACATAACAAATGCAAGCCAGATTAGTGCAATAATGTGTAGGTTTTTGAGACAGAGTTACCAAATTAAAAAGTAAGAAATTAAGATTTGTGAATGAAGTGGAAATAAGACATATACTGTCCGGTAACCCTAACCCTAAGTCCTAACCCCAACTTTACACCTTACCTTAGAAAAACACATTCTGTAACACTATCGCTATTCAATGTATGTCTGATTTTAGTTGTAGGGTTTTGTGTTATGTATCACAAAAGGAAACAATTTATTTCCTTTTGTAATTGTTTTTTGTTTTCAGTGTTGCTAACTGTTAATTTGTTAATTTGTAGTGTTAGACTATGTTGTTGTTACATGTGGATCTTTTCTCCTCGGGCTTCTGCTGAAAATGGGTCTGCATCCTAGTCGGTCTTTCCTGGTAAACAAGTGCAAAATAAAATAAATAAAATACATGTTGTGGATTTTTCAATATGTTGATTTCTGAAATGTGGTCATCTATCCCCTGTGTTTCAGTGCGTGTGCACTTTGATAAATTATACATCATCTCTCAAAATTGATGATTAGTCTAGCACAGTGGATCTATAGTTCTGAACATTGTTAAGAGAAAGCATTTCATTCAATCCTGGCATAATAGTGGCATTCAGTTTTATTTGCCATTTTATCTCTTTTTGTTCTAGTAACAATCTATGATTCACCCCCGCTCCCCTTCTGAAGCATAAACTCTATCAGTCATAAAAAATAAAAATGTATTGAAACCAGGGCATTCGGGTGTGTGTTTATAAAGCCAGTTGGTCAGTTTTAATTTTTTGATCTCATAAACATGGTTATATATACATTCTTTTAGCATCCTAATCATTTTACCTATATAGAACGCAGGACATGCTGTACATGTTGCAATGTAAACTATCATCTTACTGTTGCAATTACAAACCCCAGACATATTAGGGTTTCATCAGAACATTCGACTGTCACATACAGCCCATCATTGATGAGTCTACAGTATTTACAACTGCCACACTTAGTCAGCTTTGAACTTTTATGGTGTTCATCCTGACTACTGTTTTTTTTTTTCAAACACCATTATTGAATTTTCACTTGTGACATAGGCAAATTTACATTCATATAAAAGTAATCAAATTATATTAACACAAACATTATACTTCACATATATTACTATATATCATAGAACCTAAGCAATATTACATAAATAATTCACTTCCTGCCCTTTTATTTTTCAAATTTTCACCTTTTTTGTAGGTAATCTTAGGGTGTGCACCTAGTGTTTACTTGTAGTCCACTTTAAAACCATGTCCCAAGTATCAGAGAATATACCTCTAATTTTTGCTGTTTGGTAGTTGTAAACTGTAGCCATTGCTCCATGTTTATCACGGGTACTACCTGTTTTAACAGTTTTGATGTCAACAATATTCTCAAGGGATGTTTTTGTTCTCAAAATAGGGACAAATTTGTCAACCCTCCCTATGAGAATCTCATTTGCTACTGAATTCACTAAATAGGTGGGGTAACATCTCTCCAGAAACATATTACTTAATTTAAGTAGCACAGTCTGATATGTAGCATCCTCTGAGGCCAGTCTAGTAAGACGGACCATTTGTCCTTTAATGATATTCTTTTTCTGATAAAAAGAATGACTGCTAATATAATGTAATAAAGAGTTGGAATATGTCTCCTTCCTATAAATATTAGATATATATTTCTGGTTAACATAATCTTTTGAAATAGTAAGGTCTAAGTAATTAACAGAGTCCTTACTAATATTGAACGTAAACTGCAAAAAGTCAGTCAAGTTGCTTAATTCGACCAAAAATAAATCGGGTAGAAAGTTCACCAGTCCACAAAATGAATATATCATCAAGAAAATGATAATAGTGAAACACACTTAAAATGTGGAGAGGTGAAAACACAATTGTGTTCCCAGTCAGCTAAGACTAAATTAGCATAAGTGAGCACACATCTAGCTCCCATTGTCACCCCTGTCAGCTGGTGATAATATTCACCATCAAAGTACACAAACATATTTTTCAGGACCATCTCCAAAAATTCCCATATAATAGTTTTTTCCATGGGTGTTTTGGATTTGTCCTGTACTACTATACTATGAAACTGTTCCATATCAGTGTCACGCAGAATGACTGAAAGTAAATTAATAGCATCTGTAGTGATGAACACCAAATTGTCATCAAAAGGTGTAGCACTAGGCAATTGTAACAGATGCCAAGAGTCTCAAATGATGTGTGTTTCTTTGTCTACAAGAGCTTTACAGTAAAAATCCACAAACATAGCTAATGGTTCTGTTTTGGATTTGCTCGCAGAAACAATCGGTCTGCGTGGGGGGTTGCTAATAATTTTGTGGATCTTCAGTATTCCAAATATAGCAGGAATCATCGGTGGTAAATTGTTACTAGAGCAAAAAGAGTTAAAATGGCAAATAAGACTGGATGCCACTATTAAGCCAGAATTAAATGAAATGCTTATTTCTTAAAAGTGTTCTGAAGTATAGATCCACCATGTTAGATTAATCATCAGTTTTTAAAAATGCTTAAGATTATTGGTTCTTGGTATGTTTTACCCCACGTGGGAATCAAACTCTGCACCAGCTGTCTGTGAGGTGAATACTTTAACCATTATACCAATATCTGATTGCTAATTGCAGCATTTTGATACACATGTATTTATTTATCAAACATAGGCTTTAGTTTTTAGTTTTTAGTGACATGACACTTTAAAAGTTTGAATTATTTACTTGATGAATGGTGCATTTTTATTGGATTTAGGCTTGTATATAATGACTTGCAGTTTAAGTGTTTTAAGATGTCTGATGAGGTCTTTAGACAAGGATAAAAGTGCTTAGATTGCCTAAAATTTTACATTAGTGGACCTGATTCTGGTTCCTTTGTGTATATTTGCATTCAGCAAACAGTTATTTACTGTGAATGTTTTTTTGGCTGCCTTTTATCATCTTACAGGTGTCTTGGTTCACTGGGGATGTTTGGTGGTGGTTGTGTTGCTGTTCTGAGTTCCATTTTACCTTGCAATGTCTTTGTAATTTCCTTTCTACTATAGGTATTTGGATGACATCTTTTTAATTTGGAAAGATAGTTCAGAAGATACAGACAATTTTTTAACATACATCTAGGGTACTACTGCATTCTTGAGATTTACCCACCAATAACATACTCAAACTACTCAATATGTAGATGTACACCTATCTATACAGAATAATGGGTTCTATATTGCTGTTACGGAACAATTGCTACTTGTTCTATAACAGCTGCCATCCTTCATTTTCAAGAAACACCTGGTGAAGGGACAGTTTATTAGGGCAGCTAGGATGGTCATGAAGGATGACATTTTCATACAGGAATTAGAAACCATGTCCAATGTGTTTACTGAAAGGAGTTATCCACCTGACCTACTACGTACACTCAAATCAGAGGTGATTATGAACAGATGCACTAAATATGCACCAATTTTAGGAAAGCCCATTAGTGGTGATGGACAGGTTCCTTTGGTCCCAGCAGATTGTTCTACTAAGAATATGTTTGAAAATGCTATGGCCATTATGTTCAATGATTTTAGTAGTCAGGCAAAACATATCAATTTTACCAATTGGACCATCCTTAAAATGGATGACAATGTATACAAATCCATTGGAGAAGACCCCTTGTTCCTATATAAAGTGGACACCAACATAAAAGACATTTTGGAGAAAGGGAAGGGAGTGGAAGCAATGGGTACCACTAAGTGTGGTAGATGTAGGCACTGCTGTTATGTTTTGAAAAAGAAGACTTTTTTCTTTAAACAGCTATTGTAGTACTGAAATTATATTAGAAGAGGAAATTATGATACAAAAAATTGGTTTATATAGCAGTATGTAAATAGTGTCAGGCTTATTACAGAGGGATAACAGAAAGAAAATTGGATAAAAGAATATATGAGCATTTATATGATATGAAAAGGGCCACAATTTCACGAAGCTCAAAGTTCGAATTTGGTATCTTAGAAATTGTTCTCCCTAATGCCAGGGGAAATATGCTACAGCATAGGGAATTGTTCTTGCAAATTAAATTGGATGCCACTGTTGAAACCTGGTTTGAATGAACATGTTTCGATTCAGCCTGTTCTTAGGATGAGAGCTGCTAATTTGTAAAAATAATACAAACACATGGTCTTCATAAGTTGTTTTTTTAATCAGTTCATTATTTTTTATTAAATGTTTTTAAAAATGACACTTGGGATGTTTAAACTGCTTTGGTATGCTAAACTTTCTAATGATAAAGTCTTTTAATATTCAAGATCGGAAGTTTGAACAATTTATTAATTACCTGATTGTTTTATGGTTTGATTGTCACTAGTTGGTATTTAAATAAGACTTGAACAGCTGTTAACATGTTCTGATGAAGTCCTGAGAGTTTCAAACAAGAGTGCTTAATGTTCCATGTAATTTGTTTTGCATTCATTATTAAAGTGTATATTTTTTAAACTATGCATTCTCTTGCGATTTTATTATTATACACTTATTTTATCCACCTTGAAACTGGCTGCCCTGGACTACATGGACCACTTTTCATTACTACTCTGTATATATTTAGAACACATATCTAAAATGACAAATAAATATACCATCTAGGACAGTGATGGTGAACCTTTTGGGTTTGACCTGTCAAAAATTCGGAAAATGCCTAACTTGACTCGGCTTGTGTGTCACCCCCTCCCAAAAAAAATAAATAAATACAAATAAAACAGCATGGCTCTCAATACTTCAGGGATAAATCTCAACAGAATTAGGGACAAATCTAGAAATAAGAGATATGGACAGTTTTAAACTACTAGTACTATTAATTTGAGACACTGACAGAAAAAAAATGAATGTGAATTAATATACATTTTCTGAAGTAAAATTACTCTATAAATCTAATTATTGTCATTATTAAAGTTGCCAGTTTTAGGAGGGATTAAGAGGGGCAGTTGAAAGGAATGCAAAACAACAAACTGCTAGAAATGCATCCCGGATAACCAAACAAGTCAAAGATACAAACAAAGTCCACAAGAAGAAACTGAAACCACACATGGATATGTAAAATCCACAGTGTCAGCGTTCACTTTATTTACAGATGAGTTCACCACTAGTAAAAGTCACCAAAACGAAAACTTTTTTTTGAGTTTTGGAGTGATGCTTTCAGTCAAAAAACCTCTAACTACCTTGCACACTGCGAGGGGATTGGGGTGGAAGGAATGATCGAATGATAGAACTCCTAGAAATGCAAACTACTTGCCCTTTTCAGACATGTAACCACAAAGAGAAAACAATGTCAACACTGCCCTTTACAGACTCTATCGAGAAAGTATACTGAAATATTCTTTCATGTTAATAACTTCCTTACCTCAGCAGCAGTGTTGTTGAACTGGCTCCTGGCACAAAATAATTCAATGCACTTCACACAAGCGACAAATGAAAAAGTTTGTTTGGTAACACAGGTGCTAGTGAACACTGGCGTGTCACCCAAAATGTGATGGCGTGTCACCTTTGGCACACATGTCACAGGCTCGCAATAACTGATCTAGAACTTGTAGGTCTGCTTACAGTTTCAGTACCCATGCATTTTTATCCCCCATTCTACCACAAGTACCCCCAAGATATTTGTTCAGCTAACAGATTAGAAATCTGTTACAGTGATATGTACAGGTAACGTATCTGACTGCCATCTTCATCCCTGATTATCCCTACCACAACAGTTCTGTTCTGTAACTTCCTCATGCCTGTGCCATACATGTTTAAACTTCCTCAATTTCTACTCTCCCAGAGAATCTTGCATATTAAGTGCCCTTTTGGTTCACAGGTTCATAGGTTTAGATGTCAGTCTTACGAGTGAATGGCCTTCAAGAAGTTTAACTGCTGTTACTGCATGTGCAAACAGAAAGACACACACACACACACACACACACACACACACACACACACACACACACACACACACACACACACACACACACACGCACACACACGCACACACACGCACACACATGCACACAACACACACACACACACACACACACACACACACACGCACACACACGCACACACGCACACACAACACACAAACTCAAACACAGAAATAATATAGGTATGTATATTAAGTTGTATTTGTTTATTTACTTGTTCTGGTAAATGTGATAGCCTGAGTGGGCAGAACCCATTTTTCATGAAGAGACAGAAAGAAAAGCTCCACATGTACATGAACAAATTACAACACATTACGTTCACAAACAGAGTGATGTGGTAGTGATAGTTATTGAACATATTACAATAAACAAAGAGTGGTAAAGTATTGCATTCAGAGAATACAAAATCAGAGGCTTATCAGCAATTGCAACATAACATAAATCAATATTGTCCATTCCAAACATGTTGGCATCAGTGATAAATAGTAGAATGATTTATGATGTTCTTTAGGATACAACATATTGAGACAATATGTTACCTGCTGCAGTAAGAGGGGAAAAAATAAGTACAATAAAGGTTCTGGTGAATACAGTGATGTACATACAGTTGAAGGCTTCAGGAGTGAATAGTACATGAAATTAACAGAATGGAGTGCTGTTTCAGATGCCTTGCTAAAATCCTTCAAACCGTAGCACTGTATTGAGTAATAGATTCATAGGTTCATAGGTGTTTACTAGGCTAACGACCACAAGGGCCTTTTTAAGCCTAGCCATGCATCCCAAATCTCTGACAAGTTCTAATACCCTTGATAAGCGTAAGCAGGGTCTTGGGAGATTAAACATTTGCAAGCTAGGACTTGGGAGATGAACCATTGTCCATTGGAGACATAGGTGCCAAACCAGGGATGAATTTCCAGTTTCCCATCCAATTATCCAAGTTGCACTTGAATTGGGTTAGGGAGGAACTCTGCTTCACATGGATGGGGAGCCTGTTCCATAGCCGGGGAAGTCTCAGGGATACATACCTCTCTCTCCAGCAGGTCCTATTTATATCACAAGCAAGGTTTAAGTCTTTAGAGTGGGTAATTCTGCTTCCATTTGTTTTGTGGATATGCAGAACACCCATCATAATGGGTCAGAGTGAAGAGGTATAAAATGGTGGTGTGACTTTGTCTTTGTTTTCATACATCTTCTGTCTGGTTAAACATCAACCATGATACAAAAAAAATTATAATAAAGTTGTACTGGAATATGTTTGTAAGCACACTGACACCAGCAGTTTGCTCCCGTCTGTGCATATAACCTGCAAACTCCAGAGGGTATCAATCCAGCACACTCCAGGACCTTATTATTACAATATGACTTTATTTCCATTTCTTCTACCCCATACCTGCCTGGATTAATTGCACCTTCCTACATCATCATCTTCAAAATTTCAGTTCCCCCATGAACTTTGCAGGGCATGGATTGACCTCTTTTGAGTACTGAATCATGTTTATACGAGAATGTCCAGAATAAGTCATTTCTCATTGCTTATCTTTCTCATTATTATTTTTTTTCAGATGCCTGAAAGCCTTGGTCATATCGCATCTCTTGGCTTGCAGTAGGTTTGTACTTTATGCTTCTCAAATGCTTCCTCATAGAATATGTTTTGTTGCCAAAACAGGCCCAGGCAGAGGAACAACACACACAATGCAATTCAACCTGTTCAACTGGTCTTCCCCAAGAACATATCATAGCACAGCACAGTGCAAAGGACAGGACCAACTGTAAACTAAACTTTAACCCTGAGTCAGACAAGAAGTTACAAAACAGAACACTGAGTTCACTATATATTTTGCAGAGAAGACAACAAGACTTTTCTGTCTGCGTGTTTTCAGATCTTCCCTTCACAATAAGGGCAAGACGCTGCTTCTTGCTACTTAATTAGCAGGTGTTATTTAGCATTCACTGTCAGTAATGCAGTTACTGTACACAGCAACATTTTGTTTTTCACCTGTTGTCTTTTGATATGTGCAGCACATTACTGTATTGATGAAATGACATAGCTTATTTTGTACATATGATTTCTGTGCCCTTATTTTTAATGGTAACCATTTGCTATGCTTTTATACCAGCGTCTATGAAATGCCTTGATTGTTTGGGTTTTAAATGATTCCATGACAACTATTCAATGTGTGCGATGTTTTACCTTTGTTACTTAATTTTTCTGCCTTGTATTTCACTGTACAGCTTTATGGCAAGACAACTGTCTTATAAGAAGCACCTCTGAACATCATAATCTATCATTATAACTTTGATTTTGATAGTTCTAATCCTTAGTCTAAAAATTGCTTTGAAGTGAAAAACAAAAGCCTGACCTTAGCATATTGCATACACATTCTCAATAAAGAAACAACAAACTGGGTATTATGCTTACTGTGTCTGTAAAACAACTGAGCACATTTATCAAGCTCTATACATTAAAGCTTTCATTTGCTAAATACTAATTACTTGCTTGATTGTTTGTCTTTGATACATTTATAGAATTATAGGATCATAGAAGGTTACTAGGCTATCGACGCAGAGGTCATTTCAAGCCCAGCTGTTTCATCCCAATGTAATACCATGGATACTCTAGTCAATACCCAGAACTGTATTTAGTAATCACTACCCATGTCCAGGAGGGTTGTGGGCACTATCCCCTGTAAAAATTTATGATACCCCAGCCACTCATCCAGGTTCATTTTGAACAGTGTCATAGAGGTGCTCTGCTTTACATGAACTGGCAGTCCAAAG
Organism: Protopterus annectens; assembly: GCF_019279795.1. Classification (NCBI taxonomy): domain Eukaryota; kingdom Metazoa; phylum Chordata; order Ceratodontiformes; family Protopteridae; genus Protopterus; species Protopterus annectens. The sequence continues at coordinate 1,048,222,111 of NC_056746.1, read as the reverse complement.
ACGCTGCAGTTGCTGGGAGAGTAATCTGTCCCTCCAGCATGTCCTATTCAAGTCGCAGGCCATATTTAGGTCCCTGGAACAGGTAGCTCTAGTCCTGTTTGATTTATGGATCTGCAGCAAATGAGGTTTTGGTCGGAGATTGCTCTGTAAGCTAGACATAAGTTTCTCCTAAGAAGTCTATACGATACTGAGTATAGTGACAGGGACTTTAGTCGGTCTGTGTAAGGCACGTGCTGGAGTTCCTTGATCTTCTTAGTTATAAACCTCTGAGGTCTCTCTAATTGCTCCAGGTGCTTTGTACTGTACATGCCAAAAGGGGCGTTATACTCAATTATGGGCCTGATTAGTGATGAGTATAGAGGGGATATAGCCTCCTTTGCTCTAGAGGTGATGCCTTTGCTAATCAATTGTGCTATGTAGAAAGCCTTTCTTACTACATTAGACACATGGTGGTCAAAGTTAAGGTCGCAATATACTTGTGATCCCAGATCTCTTACCACTTCATAGGTACATAGGGTATTGTTGTTAATTTGATAGTGTAAAGGGACATTGCTTTTACCAAAGGGAATGATGATGCATTTCTTTGCATTCAGTTTGAGACCATGACTAAGACACCACTCACTGGTCTGTGTAAGACCCTCCTGAAGTATATTTACATCATTTGGGGATTCAATAATTGCACCCAATTTGCAGTTATCTGCAAACCTGGACAGACACAGACCCTTAGTTTTGGCCTGAACCTCTCAGAAGTATAGTAGGGGGCCCAGCACTGACCCTTGTGACACTCCACTAGTGACAGGTCTGCTGGTTGATGTGGAGTCACCCACTTTGATAGTATGTGACTGGTTTGTGAGCCAGTTGGTAACCCATCTTACAACAAAGGGTTTTACATTCAGTTTGCTAAGTTTATCAGTAATGCCTGAGTGTGGGATTGTGTCAAAGGCCTTTGCCAAGTCAAGGTATGCTGTGTGCACAGATTTGCCCTTATCAATGGCCCTGGTCACATTTTTGAAGAAATCCATCAGGTTTAACAGGCAGGATCTGCCCTTGACAAAGCTGAATTGGGTCAGATCCAGGGTTTGGAAATCGCCTATGTCTTTATTTATGAGGTCCATGATGATACATTCCATGGCTTTACAAATAAGGCTGGTCAGACGTATGGGTCAACAGTTCCCTGGGTCTGTTGCTAAGCCACCTTTTGGAAAGAGAATAAATGTTACTGTTCTCCATTTCACGGGAACAAAGCCTGCGGTTAGGCTGTGATTGAAGAGGGTACTTAATGGTGATGCTAGTTCATGTTTTAGTTTGTTTGGAAGACAGCCTGGGATGCTTACTGGTCTCATAGAGGCTGTGTTTTTTGCTTTAGATAAGGTCTTAATGACCTGTTTTGGGGATATGTAGGGTTGGGGGGGAGTTGGGGCAAGGTTTGTGATACGTTTGGAGGGGATAAGGAAGTGAAATTTTTTGCCAGATATGTCCACTTGCAGGTCTGTTATCACTGCAGGATCAGTGTGTGTGATACTGTTAGTCACTAGTTCGGCACATGCTTGGGTCCTACCTTTTAGGCTATGTACATAGCTGTAAAAGGCCTTATGGTTATCCTTGGCTATGATTGCTAAATTTTTCTCAAAGTTACCCTTAGATGATTTGACATGTTGTCTTATTTGCCTATTGAGGTTGAGAAGGGTGCGTTTCCATTGTTGGGACCTCACTTTAGTTTTCTTAGACAGTATCTTTTTGCATTTTTTGTAAAGTTTGTTGTTGCTGGATGTCCACCAGGGTGGCTTGTTTTTACTTGGGGCTTTTGCTTTGATTCTCTCTGGAACAGAATCTATACACATATACAAGTGACTGTACGGGGCTTTAATATAAGCTTTGGTGTAGGTACCACTTCCAGCTGGGAGTGGGGCTTGGAATGAATTTATACCTTCCCCAAACAGGGTACAGTTTGCTTTGGTGAAGTTTTTAGTCTGACTTCGCCCTTTGTGAGTTCTGGTGTTAGTGCCAGTTCGAAGGCAACTGATTTGTGGTCAAATTTGACTAATGATGGTCTGACAGTTGCGGTGGTGCATCTGCTTGTCATGTTATTGAGGACCAGATCTAGTATGTTTGTTCCTCTTGTTGGGGTTTGAACAATTTGTTGCAGGGCATTTGAGTTAACAAAGTCAAGCAACTTTTGCGCTAGTGAGCTAGGGCTAGAGTAGGTTTCCCAGTTGATGGTGGGATAATTGAAATTCCCCATGACCAGAGTGTTTGGCAATATTTGGATTAACTCCAGTTTGGTCAAGTAGGCCTCATGTGCATCATGATCCATGAAGGGGGATCTATAACTAGCTATGACTTGAATGGGGGTCTTACCCACAGTAATCTGAACATGGAGTAACTCCATGGAGTTGTCCAGTCTAACTAGTCGGGAGGTGAATTTATCTTTAATATAGATAGAAACACCACCTCATTTGGTTTTCACACATTTGTTTTGTGACTGAAGGTGTGGATGGCATCGTAGCTTTTCAAGTTACATTTCTAAAAATGTAACAATGGTTTCTGAGTAATTTTTGAATGCCCCACAGTAGATAGAGCCAAGGCTACAATATTTAACCAAATAAAGACTCCAGAATAATTTATAGACTTGGTATATAGCATGTTGTATATCAGCATAAGTACTGATGAAACGTAACAATGCCATCCAGATATTACTGTGTCAAACTGATTAAGGGCAAGTTACTGATTTGCACTGCCAGACAAAAATTCCTGATAAACAGACAGGAACTCTCACTCTGTTTTATCCAGCCATCCCTGATGATCTGAAGGTGAGATGCCTTTACTTCTGGATGTCTGGTAAAGCTCCTGACTGAAGAGTAGCTAACAAGCCATTTGGACGCAACTGGTTCTGGAAGTCATGATGGCCCAGTCAAAAGTTAAAAACATGGTGATAGTTATTATGGAACTGTTATATGCATTAACTTGTCATGCAGAATTGTTGTGCACAACCACTGGTTCTTCACCAGCAATAAAACCAGGTTCTACAAAGAAAGTATTTTGAATTGCTTGTGGGCAGTATATAGTTTTTTTTTTTTTTTACAAAATGTAGGTCTTATTCCTTCAAAAATGTTTGGAATGTGGAAGAACTTGCAGCATACTCCTATCTTTTCCTCTAGGACCAATTCAATGCCCTGTGCGTGTTTGTGTGTGTGTGTGTGTGTGTGTGTGTGTGTGTGTGTGTGTGTGTGTGTGTGTGTGTGTGTGTGTGTGTGTATGTATACTTTTTTTTGTATATCGGTATCCTTTTGCAGATCCTTAATAACATTTTTGCTTGGGGTTATGGCATGACATAATAATGTCATAAGGATACAAAATGTCACGACTTGCAATAAGATGTCCCATTAAATGGGGTGCCCATGATGTTGGATTAGTGACTCACTGGTAAAATCCTTGACCCACTGTTGCAGCATCTGGGGTTTTAACCCTGACCTTTGGTTGCTTTCTTTGTGAAATCTTGCATGCCCACCCATGCCTAAGGAGGCTTTCTCTGAGTACTCTAGTTTCCTTCCACCTCTCCAAAACATGTTGGCTGATTGGCACTAACTTGTCCCTATATATGTACAATGGACATGGCTGAAAAAGATCTAAGAAGGAGCAGTTCCCTTACCTAGTTAAGTAAAACTAAAACTGCATTAAAATAAGGAACAAAGTCCAGATAAAATGCCTTAAAAAGTGCTATAGCACATGGTACTATGGTATGATGAGCCATTGTCATAATTACACAATCCACTCCCAGAAAGCAAAATATTCCTGTAGGACAGGGAGATTGTAAAAGTAGTTACTCTACAAAGAGACACTAAAGAAGTTGGTGATGAAGTGAAATCCTTTAGTCTCACTTCTATCCAAGGCAAAGTTCTAGAAAATATTCTATTGGTGGATGTCTGAAGGGCTATCATTATTATAAAAGGAAAACAGCAAGGTTTGTACAACTTGTTTATCCAGCTTGATCCAGTTCTATAATTGTGTCAACATGTGGTAGACAGGGAGAGTACTTTTTATGTAGTACATCTGGACTACAGCAAAGCCTTCAGTGCCATGCTCCAAAGAAAGTCTAATTGGGAAATAACACCGTATGGGGAAGAAAATGGTGCTGTGGATAAGAAACCAGCTGGGTGACTATAAAGCAGGGTTGCAGTTAGGACGGAACTGTTAAAAAGATTGTAAACATTTGAGATCATAAGATTTGGTGCTGCAACTAGTCCTGTACAGCACATTTTGCCTGATATGATGCTGGAACTGGAGAATAACTTCAGAAAGTTTACTGATGATATGAATACTGGTGTGGTTGTCAGATGGAGACCTGCCCCCCCCCCCCCCACACACACACACACACACACACACACAAAACCTGGTGCATTTTGCATTGTGAGAAACTAGATAGCAACAGTATGGCCATCTAGCACAGAGGATTAAGAATATGAGCAGTCAAGACTGGGTTGGATTTCTTCAGTCTCTATTTACTTGCTGTATAACTCCAAGCAAGGCATTTAACCAGACAGTGCTCTCCGCTCAGTTGAACAACCAAATTAACAGAATGGCTACATTAAATTGCCCCTATATATGTTTAATATAACTAAACAGAAATAAAGGGACATGAAAAGAAAAATGTACACTTTGGTGGAGAGAATGCAAGGAAAACATATGTTTGGAGGGCATTAATATAAAGGATAAAGAAGAAGAATAGAAAAGTCATACTCAGCACTAGGCTAATTCAAGGACAGCTGAAAAAAACAGTGGAATGCTGGGGTGTGCAGCTGAGGGTAAGGATGTCAAGAAATTATAAATTCTGAGTTAGCATGTAATTCCAACCTCCCTAGGGAAGTCAGGAGCATCCCTACTTCTATAAAATGTGAGGAATGGATGAATTTGTTTTGTTATAATATCTAGATTATAATATAGTTGTAAAGCAATGGGACTTTTTTGTTTCAAGAAATAATAAAGTGTCCATTTTTTATTTTAATGTTTATTTACCGCTAATAAATTAGAACATATAAGCATGTAGTCTTCCTACAAAAATGAAATGAACTATGAATTTTGTTCTCAAAATAGTGCAGTTTTGGTTTTATAATGAGTGTTTCCCCCTATCCTAATTAATATCCCCCACACACAGTTACACATATACACTGTAAGATTCATCCCTGTACTACTACTCATAAACTTCAGTCAGTCAACGCATTCTATACTATAGAGATAATGTGTAACATTTAACTGTCGGTGGAGTTTTCTGCCTATGATGGACCTGCACCTCACATGACTACAGATACATTTGCGGCACTAGCTGTTAATGTGGATTCACTGCCCAGTCTTGCACAAAATCCAGGGGTACATCAGGGAAGTATGCTACTGGTTTATGTCCATCTTTGAGTTTAAACTTAAAAACAAATAGATCTGAAGTTTTAGTACTGTTGAAGACACTGAAGTCAGAAATCAAACCATAAACATTTTGGTCACTTAGTTTGTTAACTTGTAATGGAAAGTAAATCTCCCTGGAAATGCCACCTATGTGCACATACTTACTCCTTCACCACATCACCAAAACAGATGTTTCCAGTTTACTAAACAGTCAAAATACAGTGGTATTCAACAAGTATATAGGAAAAGAATGGCCCATTGCCAGAGGTATGGGGTATCTGGCTGTGATACTGATGAACTAGATTTGCCATGCAGCCTGCGAAGCTGAAGAGCCATCCATGGGTTTTGGATGAAGACGATAACAGACCGCTCACCCACCTTGGGGGAAGGCGCAATGGTGTATTATAGCTCTATGCTGCTTTCTGTCAGAGTCTGGAGAGAATTATTAGTGTTCCGTGGCATGTGCACACACTGAGAACGAGGGCTAATGTGAACACATCAAAGGTGGTACTGTGTTGCACTCATCAAGGGATAGTTGGGGCATACAAAAAAAAATCCCTGAGAGTAGGGGTAGATGATGTTGGTTTGGATGCCATCATTTCCTCCATCCCTCCTGAAGTTGAATAATTACTGTCTCAACTGTGATTCCCAGGTAGGAAGCCCTAGTCCTGGGAGGCATCCCATGAGATTTGAAAAGTGGCACCAACGCTAGACAATAGTCATCATGGCTAAAAGGTCCATGAAACTAAGGAAAAAATACAATTACATAGAATAAGGTACTGCACACTCTTGAAGCCAAACAGGTCAATGCAATCATACAATATACCTCTAGTTTCCTCCACCTGTCTCCACTGACACGACCCAACAAAGGGATTTTAAGATTGTAATAAAGCCTGCCAGGTTGCCATGCAAGGGCATCATCCTCCATACCCACTCTGAGATTAGTCGAGGTGTTGTCTAAATTTATCATGCCTGTTGCATGCTCCAACACAGCATGAAACAAATATGTATTATGCCACCTTGTTAACCAGGAACATCAGGTTCAGTAATGGCAGAGTATGCAAGAGAAAATTGGGAATGTCTTTTCCCTGAAGAAACTAGGCTGACATTTTTGACAGCAAAGGGTTTTGGAGAAAGTACTTTCATGCTAACATATTTTGAAAATGCATGCAGTTTCTCATACCTATGATGTTCATTCTGAGCCTGAAATGGGCCCTCTATGCTTATGGGACTATGACCATAGCAGGAGTATTGCCTGTTACACCTAAAGTTTCACCCCTAATAAGCATCATTCTAAACATTTGAACCTAAACCAAAAAGGTTTCTTGTAAAAATTATATCCACCCCCCAAAACAATATAAATCTAGTGTATCCCATCCATATACACAAGCTAAGGTTGTCTATTAGCTCAAATATTAAAAACCCTGCAGAATCCTGGGTTACCTTCCCCTGTATTTACATAGGATGAAGCAAACACTGGCCACATTCTGTTTGAAACTAGATGATCTCAGTATGAACTTAAGGATGGACTGAAAACAGCTTTGCTAGACCATTTACTTACAGTTGTAGAGAACAGTCATTAATTGCCTTACTTCATGTTTCCACAAACCTGTCAGGAGATTTGACATTAAATTTATACCTCTATCTACAATAACATTCCTGGGAATCTCTATTCTGTAGAAAATCTATAACATAATTTCTTACCATTTTTGCATCAGAGGAAGGCAGATTCATACTAGCCAAGCAAAATTTACTTGTAACCCCTGGGACACTGTGCAGCCCTACAGCAAATATGGGTACTATCTGAAGCAATTTGTCAGTGAAAGGCAAAGACTAAACATTTTTTTAACTTTTTCTGATATCTCTCCCCACATTTGGGCACTTCTGATAGTAGTTATTGCAGTTCCCAGCTGTTTCTAGTACATCTGATCATGAACAACTTCTTCAAGTGACACACTTTCCAAAACCAGAAATATGACTTATGGTTTAGCACATAATAAGATAACATTTTCTTTTTAATCTGTGAGAGCCGCCAAGTAAAGCTGTTTGGTGATCACTTTGGATTTCTTGGTCTATAATTTGCATATTTAATTGTTTCTTTTTTCCCTTGATTTTAAGGCAGTGTGTTTTACATTAGAGGTATTTCTGTTTTACTTTATTTTATTTATTTATTTTTAAAGTCTTAAAAAGTTCTTGGTTAGAGCTAGTTTACAAACATTTGTGTTACATTCTGTGACTGAAAAGGGGGTTGCTTTGCCTGAATTGTGGGTGGAGCTAAGAAGTAGCATTTTTATTTAAAGTAAGCAGAACAGGACAGGGTTTAATCTGTGTGAGTTGCCAGGTAAAGCTGCTCTGTAGTGATTTTAGATTTCTTAGTTTATAGTTTGTACACGTATCTTGTTTATTTCTTTTGTTTTATTGTAGTTTGTCTTACATTAAGTTGCGTACTTACATTGTTCCTTGTCTCTTGCTCTTGTTTTACTGTTGTTTGTTTTACATTAAATTAGTTTTTTCCCCTGGGGTCTTAAAATATTATTGGTTAGAACAATTTCCAAACATTGGTGCTGCAGTCTTTGACTGCAAAGGGATAAACTCTTTCTTAATTGCAGGAGCTTAGAAGTATATTTTTTACATTTAAGACCTTTATTGAGCTATCACTTAAAACATAGGCAAACATACATTTATATAAAAGAAAACAAATCATTTTGACATATTCCCATTTGCAAACATTATACATCACATATATTCCTTTGTATATTTATCAATTAAATATTACATAAATTGATCAATTCTTGCCTTCCCTTAAACCTCACTCCTCCTCCAAAACATTATTCTGCATGTATTTTTCCCAAAGGAGACAAAGGGGACATTCACAACTGTGGGCAGTACAGAGTTATCAAACTCTCGTCATATTGCATGAAAGTTCTGGAGAAGGTGATTAATAAATGAATATGCAGAGTAGCAGAAAGAAAGATGAGAAATGAGCATTCGGATTCAGATCAGGCTGCAACACAACTGACCCAATGTTTGCAGTGAGACAGATAGTTAAATCTAGAAATGATGAAATAGTCCAACTGAGCATTCCTAGACCTGAAGAAAACATATGACAAGATCTGATAAAGTTTATTTGGGCAGTTCTGTGGTGGCTGGAAATCCTAGAAACATGGGTAAAATTAGTGCAAACAAGTACAAGTACAATTAGTACAAGGACCAAATGGCTCAAGTATGAACAGTGTTCGATCTCACAGTGGGGTTCTCAGAGGGAGTAGGTGTGGCTTAGGGTTCAGTTCTGAGCCCACTGCTGTTCATATTAGTGGCTGACTAAATGGAATACAAACAGGTCAGAGGGGACAGATCAACAAAGGTGCTGCATGCAGATGATGTATCATTACAGGCAGACTCTGAGCAAGAACGTCAGCAAAGGATCGAGGAATGGAATACACAACTGAAGGCACATGGGATGAAACTGAGTGCAGATAAGACAGTGGTAATGGCAGCAAATGAGGGAAATCAGAAGAAGCTGAAAATTAAGATAGAATGGACGATAGTGGAACAGGTTAACAGCTTCAAGTATCTGGGAAGGGTGGTTGAGGAGAAGGGAAGTCTGAATGAACAGCTTAAAACTAGAATCAGGGTGTTGCAGCAACCTGGTACAGAGTGTCAGGTGTAGTGTATGCCAGAAGAATGCCAAAGAAGCTGAAAAGTAAGGTATACAAAACAGTGGTGCAGCCAGTACTACTGTATGGTACAGAAATGTAGGCAGTAAAAGCAGAACAGTTGTGGAAGCTACAGGTGATAGAGATGAAGTACCTGAGACAGGTGTCAGGATGCACATTGTGGGACAGATGAAGAAATAAGGACATAAGAGCAGAAGCCAAAGCACTCCAATTGCAAAAAAGATCAAAGAGAACAGATTATGGTGGTTCAGGTATAGGTGCAGAAAAGCAGAAGACAATCTAGTGAAGATGATTTGGGACAGACAGGAAGAAGGCAAGAGGAAATGAGTGCATCCAGCAAAGAGGTGGATTGATTGTGTAAGAGAAGATTTGTGACAGTCAGGCATGAGTGTCAAAGAAGGCAGGAGAGTGGCACTGAATCAAGAGAAAGATGGGCAACATTTGACACAACACCCCGACCCCATGTAGAAAATGGGAAAAAGGGGGGTTGATGATGATAGTGTAATGTTCCCATAATTTCCATTTTTTCTATATAATTTGCTCCAACCTTTTTCCAAAGATCCCACTTCCAGTTCTTTTACCCCAGTACAATATTCAGTATTTCAAATACAGTTGGTTTAAATTTTTATTTCTGTTTTCTAGTAATTGTTTTTTTTTGGCAGCCACCAGAATTAAACTTAACAAGGCCTTATTATGCCTAGACAATTCAGATCCTGCACCCAGATTAAAAAATAATTTCCTTATTTACACCCATTTGCTCACCCAGTATTTCTGACAGAGTACTATGCAGAGAATTTTTAAAGTCTGCCAACTCATTACACTCCTAAAACATATGATCCCAGTTATCTCTTTCTTCCTCATCACACCTCCAACATTTGCCATCTACCTGAGAAAAAAATTCTTTGGAGTCTGCTTTGGGTATAAAAATACTTATGCAAATGCTTCCAAGCAAAAATCCTAAATCTTATAGACTTTGTTGCATATTTGGGAGACATACATATGTCCTTACATTCTTTCCTTATGAATTGCTTATCCAATCTCTCTTTCCAATCTTTTTTAACCTCCTCTGATTGATTCCTATAATTATCATGCAGTATTTTATAAACCCTACTACTTATTTATTTATTTTTATTTATTTATTTAACATTTGTTGACCAGGAAAGTCCAACTAGTACAGAGCCTATTTTCAGCTGAGGCCCGGGGAGAAATGCTCCAGACGTATGTCTTTGGAATTTTTTGAATTATCTCTTTTTAAACAGCAGCTTCTGTTCCAGATTCAAATAAAAATTCTATAACAGAAGGTCTTTCACTCAGGATTCCCCTATCCCTTTCTCTTTGTCTATACTCAGATATCAGCCCCTGATAGGGAAGGCATAGATTGCTGTAAGGGGAAGGTTAGTTTGCTCTTACTTTCTTGTATTTTGTATTGCTTCATTGACGTCTTCTATTTTGTGTATTGTAGTTTATCTTCTTTACACTGGGGTTTTACTTATATTCTACTTTTAATTACATATTTAAACTAGGAAAGGGACCACAGTTGTGTCTCTTGTGAGTCACACAGAAATTAGAACAGGTTAATTAAAGTTAATTATACCAGTAAACAACTGGCTACTGAACCAACAAATTTTATTGTATAAAACTTTAGCTCCCCGGCCAAACAGCCTTCAAGAAGTAACCAACAGTGTAAAACATCCCCTTATATAACAAACACACAATAATTATTCAATCAATCTATAAACAATAAAACAATTAGATTAAATATTTCCAGTTAATGTCACAGTTTAAACCATATGGTACTAAAGTAATACATTTCATTATAACAACTGAGTCTATAAAAAGAAGTTTATCCTTCAACATGGAATTGTCTCTAAATTTAACAAACACTTTTTCAAGAACAAATCCCCTGTAATAAATCACTGTTGTGATGTTCCATAAAATGAACAGCAATAAAACTTTCTGTTTTTGTCTCTTAATGTCCCTATGTTCCTGCAACCAAGTCCTAAACATTATTTTGCTTTCACTAATGTAGAACAGGTTGCAGGGACATCGAAGTGCATACACAATACCCTCAGTCCCACAGGAAAATGTGCCAGCATAATCAAATCTCATGTTGTTTATCATCAATTAAAGTTAATTACCTGTGAACTGAGGGTGGAGCTAAGAACTAGACCTTCTATTTAAGGTGTAAAATGAAACATTACAAGGTTTTACTGGCAAAACTCATTCAAACTGCAACAAATTGCTGTGAGGGAAAGGTTAGTTTTTTTTTTTTTTTTTGTAATTTGTATTGCTTCATTGCCTTCTATTCTGTATATTGTGGTTTATCTTCTTTTCAATGGGTTTTCATTGTGTTCTTCTTTTAATTACATATTTAAACTAGAGAGGAGACCACAGCTATGTCTTTTGTGAGTTACACAGAAATTAAACTCTGTCTTTCTAGTTGCCTGCCCTTATGTTAATTTGACCACATATTTCCTTCCTTCCTTCCTTCTCCTCTTTCATTGGCTATTGCGAGTAAGCAAAAAATTATCATTCTGTGAAATCACCCCTTCAGCCATTTAAATTAATTGGCCATCCCACTGTATTCCATAGAGCCAGAATACAAAGTGCCCACCCCTTCCAATCTATGTTGCTCTTTTAGTATGAGTGGCTCTTTTCAGTTAGATTACACCCTCTTTCATATCTGTTTAGTGGGCACTGTAACTCTTAGGATATTAACTCATTTTCCATCTTACATTAAAAATCTACAACAACTACTCCAAGACCACCAATCATTGGAGAGCCGACATTCTGCCTCTCAGTAGTCATCTTGGGATTAGTGCTTCTGTTTTGCTCCTGGTGAAAGGAGGAGAGGGATATTATTTCCTGGAGACTGTTGATCACCAGAAAGCCTGATAACTGCTTCTTAGCTGCTAGCTTGAAATTTTTGCTTATATTTTGCTCCTAGTGAGAGAAGGAGTAGAGTGTATTGATTCTTGCCTGTTTCTGATTGGGCAGTAAGTGTCTGTGTTGGACCTTCTTAATTAGTCTGGTTGCTATTCAAGGCATCTACCAGGAAAAGGCTACAACAATCCTACAGACCCTTGCATCATCTGGAGCAAGACTGTTGATCACCAAAGACCCTGTGACCTACTTCACATCTTGGGATTGGTGCTACTGTATTGTTTCTGGTGACAGAAGGGCATTGTATCCCAGCAGTGTGGAGCTGTGGTGAGACCAGCACTAGTAGTAGCCATTCATTAGCCAGTCAGGCAAATCCTGTGTTTTCATCATTCTTGACAAAGTTAATGCCTTTTCTTCACTAAGTACTGCTTAATTTGCTGTTGTCTAACCTAACTTCAGAATATCTCCCTAAATACTTTATCTATAAATCATCATGGTCTACTTAGTTTCTCCTCAAGTGTTTGGCGGTGCTCTGTATAGACGGGGACACCTTGAGTTTACATTATTCGTGTAAAAACTCCCTTAAATTTTCACCAAAACCTAGTTGCACACAGGGCAACTAGTTTGCAGTGATAAGTACTGCCCCCAGAGTTGTAAACCAGATACCCCTGACTTTACTTTATATTCTCACTACAGACGCCAATCAATAAAAAAGGGCCTGTTGCCATGGATATGAACTTTTCCATCATCTGCATTGCCAGCATGGTGAATATGGACATCTTAAGGCAATGTAAAAATTGCTTCACGTTTACTGACAACCAGCTAATTCTTAAACAAACTGAGATGGTAGAGACAAGATTTATTTACATGTCACTGGAGGCAAAACTCTCACACAAAAGCACTCCTAAAGTCAATCAGGTTGTCAGTAGTACAAATGCTGTACCCACCACACACAATTTAAAACAGACAAATAGACCCACATATGCTGAGGCACTTAAATGTAACCTTCTTAAACCCCAAAGACCTACAAGATGAAGTACACATAACAAACACCCTCAACAGCCCTGAATGCACTCTTTCAAAACAGCACTCACATCATCACATACAGACACATCTCATGGAGCATCTACTTCTAAGTCCATAAGAGAAGCCACCACACAATCCATCATTCTGGTCATTGGGGACTCTATTATGAGACACACTGATGTCTCTCTCACCAGACTGAGTACGGATAAAAGTCATGGTCAGTTGCTTATCAGGAACCAGGATCCACCACATTTCAAATGCACTCAGGTCATTGGACCACAAGTACCAGCAATACTCGGTCATAATCCATGTGGGTGTAAATTACTTAAGATGTCCCTCCCTAGACTATATGAAGAGAGACATCATGGATGTGTCCCAGGCTGGCATGAGCCTAGCACTGAGCAGCATTTCACCTTCCCAAGGATGACGCCACAATACAAACAGAAGATGACTGACTTTAATAACAGGTTTAGTTTCTGGTGTTGTTCTAAGGGGGTGCACTATTTATCAGCATGAAACAAGATGGTCAACAGAGTATGCTACTTTGCCAGTGATCATTTTCACCACTCCCCTCTAGTTTTTCAAATATTATCTAAAATATTTTTCTCCCCACAGTGCTTTTTTTAGGCAATGCCAAACAGAAAGTACTTCCGATATAGCAAGTCAAAAACAAAAAAATCTAAAGGTGTTACTGCTCAATGATAGGAATCTAAACAAAAAAAACCTCCCCTTCCCTACAAGTTCTCCTCACCCTAGAGAAAGCTAATGTTTGTGTGGTCAGGGAGACATAGTTTCAAGTCAGGGAGAGCACAATGGCTGTGCAAGGCTTTAATGCCTTCCACACATTTAGACCAGCTACTACACAGAGAGGAACTAAAGGTGGAGTTGTCTTGAGTTTCACCAAAAATAACTATACCTCAAGGCTGGTCAAGCAAGACAATGTACTTGAGATTCTTCATGTTCAAATCACCATAGGTAAAATCCCATACCACTTCCTTGCAAGCTATAGGTCCCCCTATATGACCCAGGAAACCCATAACATATATTTAAACTTACTGAAAACACTCACCATCCAACCCAATACCATATTCATGGGTAACTTTAATTGCCCTACTGTTAACTGAGAATTATATACTACACCAAAAGTGCAGGAGCAGATATTCCTAGAATTTGTAAACACAAACTCCCTGGACCAGATTGTCAATACACTGGTCAGGAGTGCAAACATACTGGATCTGGTCCGCACTAATATAGAAGAGTGCTGTACACCGCCTAGTGTAATGTCTTTTCTGGTAAGGTCAGAGCAAAAAAAAATTGTCTCCTTTGTAACAAAAATAAATCCTGGAACCCTACCTAACCCTGGAATGTTCAGAAATTAGTCTAAGGCTAACTTCTTACTATTAAGTGATAACCTGGCAGAATTTCAAGCCCCCATAAACCCTAAGAACACTTCTGCCTATACAGAACTGTTTACAAAAACACTATACAAGCATGTTAATAGCTGCATAGAGGAATCTGTACCCACCAGGAAGACGTACAAAACTAACTAAAAAAAACAAGCCACCCTGGTGGAATAACAACATCAATAGGCTGTATTACAGAAGTAAGAAAATCATGGCAAAAATTAGCAGGTGAAGCACACAGCAGGAAAATACTCTCATCAAAGTAAGCAAACAACTGAAGACAAATAAAGTCTACCAAAGCCAAATTTGAGATAAATTTTGTCTCCCAAACCAAAGACAACCACAAGGCATTCTTTAGCTATGTCTGCAACCTCAAAGGCAATACACAATTGTGTGCAGAACTCGTTGTTAATGCAGCCACATATACTGAGCCAGAAGATATAGCAAACCCACTGGCCAGCAAGTTCAGCTGGAACTTTATCCCGCTCTCCCCATTAACCTCCCTTCATCATCAAATATAACTCTCCCTACTATCACTAAGGAAAAGGTCCTCAGTGCTGTCTCTAAGGCCAAGAACACTGCATCTATGGACCCAGATAATATCCCAGGATGCCTTCCAAATAGCATGAAACATTACCTATCAGGCCCCCTGTAATTGCTATTTAACTGTAACCTCCAAAGAGGCTTCATGCCTCATTAGTGGAGAACAGCAGCCCTTGTCCCTCTGCACAAAGGTGGGGCATCTACAAACCCATAAATCTCACTTATATGCAAAGCTATGGAAAGAATTATCATGGAAATGATCAATAATGACATAGAAAATCTCTGGGCACTGGATCCAACTCAATTTGGTTTTATCAAGGGCAGCTCATGAATACCCAACCTGGGGGACTTCTTTGAGAAGATCACCACAGCAATGGATGAGGGCAAAATGGTTCATACTGCCTACCTTCCTTGACCTGGCCAAGAAATTTGAATACCTCACTTGGGCATCGTTGACAACCTCAGGATGTCAGGTATGAACCCTTATGCCACCTGATGGACAGCCAGCTGGCTCACAGACATGACCCAGGAAGATAGAATTGGAGAGTTCACCTCTACAAATAGGCCAGACACAAGTGGAGTTCCTTCGGGATTGGTCCTGAGGCCACTCCTTTTTGACATTTACTCTTCTGAAGTCAAGGCCAATGTCAATGGCCTCTGGATGACTACATTTTCAGATGATTGCAAATTAAGAGCAGTCATTGAATCCCCTCACTGACATAGACTTGCTTCTGGAAGGGATGACACTGACAAATAACTGGAATCAGAGTCATGCCAAGAAAGGCATAATAGTATTCTTTGGGAAGTAACTCACCCCTATCATATTGACAACACACCCCAAATACTTGATCCAGTAGTCAGGGACTTGGGGACACACATAGACAGTAATCTAGCCTTTGACCATCGTGTGTCTACAGTAATGAGGAAATCATTCTATGCTGTGCAATTTATATGCAAAGGGTGCTTTTATCCTACTGGGTGCTGCACCTCCTAATTTTTGCCATGTTTTTTTTTTCCTTCTGTAATATAGTCTGTTGATGTTGTGATTCCACCGAGCGGCCACGGTGGTGCAGCGGTTAGCATTGCCGCCTCACAGCAAGAGGTTCTCTAGTTCGATCCTCGGCTGTGGTGCCTTCTGTGTGGAGTCTGCATGTCCTCCCTGTGGTCGCATGGGTTTCCTACAGGTGCTCCGGTTTCCTCCCATATCCCAAAGGCATGCTATAGGTGGATTGGACACTCTAAATTGGCCCTAGGTGAGAGTGCATGCATGTGTGTGCCTTTTGTGGAAGGTTGGGCACCAGGCTGGCAACTCAACACCATAAAACTCCACTGCCAATCATGAGCAGACAGGTGATCCACTGTGGTGACCCCTAACTGGGAAAAGCTGAAAGAAGAAGAAGAAGAAGATGTTGTGATTCCACCAGGGTGGTCCTCTAGGTCCAAAGTGGTCATTGCTTCAATGTATTTGGCATTCATCAAACCTATCAGTGAGTACAATGCCCCCTTTGATGTATACCTAACTAGGCACATCCAACAACAGTAACATCCACAGAGGTTCTTCACTAAAAGAATGCAGGAAGTAAGTAACATGTCATATGCAGACTGCCTCAAGGCCCTATCCATGTATTGTCTCCTACAGGCTGCTGAGGAGAGATCTATGTCTGGCATACAAGGCATGATCAGACCCCACCCTGATGGACCTCCTGCATATCTGCAAAACAAACAGCACCAGAATTACCCATTCTAAAGACTTAAACCTTGCCTGTGATATAAATAGGACATGCTGGAGAGATAGGTATGTAGCCCAGAGGCTACTCCATCTATGGAACAGGGTCCCCATCAATATGATGCAGATTTCTTCCCTAACTCAGTTCAAGTGTAACTCCGTGGACAATTGGATGGGGAACAGAAAATTCATTCCTGGTTTGGCACCCATGTCTCTAATGGACGTAGTCAGCCTGTAAATGGTTTGTCTGCCAGGACCCTGCTTGTAAATGTTTCATCTCCCAAACCCCTGCTTACACTTATCTAGGAAACCAGAATTTGTCAGAGATTTGGATGCATGGCTATGCTTAAAAAAATGTCCTTATGCTTGTAAGAATAGTACACACCTATAAACATATAAACCTATAAGGCAGTCTGTAGGGTGCAGTACAAATGTCTTCTTGGGTTCTCCCCATTCTGTTAACTGTCCCTCTCTAGACATTTGCTCCCAATACTTTGATTCCTTCACCAATTTTATCCAGTAAATTCCAGCCCTCTTGTCTATTCTCTGTAACCCTAATTACAGTCATCCCCATCAGCAAAAATCTCCTTTTTCCATTCTTGTGTTGGCTTAATTCTAAGAATTCTGCCACTTTATGAATATAATATTCTGTGTGGCTGTTGTTATTTTCATCCCACAGCTAAAAATATGCCTGACCTATATATAAAACTAAAGGGACTACACCACTTTCACTGCTTGTATCTTGCTATCCATATCAAGTTTTTGTGTTATCTTTTGTTTTGTCTCTTCACACATATCTTTAACTGCCATAACAGAATCCTTTTTAATACATACTCATAAATACTTCATTTTATCATGTCCCCATAAATATGGGCATTGTTGGATGAATTCATGTGTGGTACATAGTTTACAGGTATAGCCTTTCTTTTATCTTCATTAATTTTATACCCCAAAAGTCTTGAAACTGTTTTAAGATGTTCCATGACACTCAGATGTCCTTTTCTTATTTTATCAGATACAAAATAATATCATCTGCAAAAAAAGCCAGCTTTTCTTGATAACATGCCAATTATATCCATGAACGTCTGAGTCCCTTATTTTCTTTACTAGTGGTTCTAAATATAAAATAAATAACAAAGTGGAAAGAGGACACCCCCGCCTAGTTCCTCTGTTCAGAAACAACCTGTCAGAAAAGAACCCCCTGACTTTACGTTTTGCCTTTGAGCCTACATATATCTGCCTAATCAACATTATAATTTTATCAGGGAATGCAAATGCTTCCATTGTCCTACTCATAAAATCCCAGCTTACTCTGTCAAATGTTTATCTGCATTAAGACCCACCAACAACAGTGCTATTTTCTTATACTCTGCTTTCGTCTGGATCATCATTGTTCTGTTAATGTTGTCAAATCATTGCCTCCCCTCTGGAAAATCGCCATGATTCATATCTATGAATTTTGGCAACACCTTTGTCATTCTTTTAGCTATTATAAACATGAATATGTTATAATCATGGTTTAAAATTGAAATTGACCTGTATAAAGCTGGGTTTGATGGGTCTTTACCATCTTTAAGTGTTACAGCCACCACCGGTTTCTTCCAGGATGCTGATGCTTCCCTTATTTTTAAAATACTATTAAACAAAACCTTCCAGATCTTTATCACTTTCTTCCTTTCTAGCTTCTAAACTTCCATAGGAATATCATCTATTCCTGGAGACTTTTCTGCAAATTGATCGTAATGTCACCATTTATTATCTCATCTTGTCCTAACTGTTAATTGGTGAGCCTCATCTACCACTCACCTTGGCATACTTAAGTCTTCCATAAATATTTCCATTTGTGCTCTTTCTCAATTGCCATATTTTTATGCTTTATACAAATTTTCATAAAATTCCTGGAATATCTCTAATACCTCTACAGGATCTCTGGTTACTTTACTTGTTACTGACTACCTAGGTTTGAGTATAATGTTTAAGGTAAGCAGAAAATAACAAGGTTTTAACCTTTGTAAGCTGACAGTTAAAGTTTCTCTGGAGCCTTTTTTTTGCTTCCCTGTCCACCTTCTTCTCCTTGTTATGCTTCTAACACCAGTAGCTCTTGACCTGCCCACCATTTATGTAAATATAACTTTAGAAACTCCTCCCAGTTGTATCGCATCTGCTCATAATAGTGACCACTACAAAACCATACAAGGAAGGGAATCCCCTTAGAATGATAAAACTTCAGTTCCATTCCCTTTTACATCTTCTTTCCCATTAGGGTTGTTGTTGTTTGTCTTTCAGCTTTTTCCCGTTAAGGGGTCACCACAGCGGAACTCCGGTCTGCTAATGATTGGCAGTAGATTTTTATGAAACACCGAGGTGCCAGCTCGACGCCCAACCTTCAACGAAGGAACGCCCATTTACACATGCATGTTTTTCAAACGCTACCCAACCGTGGGGAGGACATGCAGACTCCACACAGAAGGCACTCCCAAGCCAAGCCGAGAATCGAACAGGAGAACCTCTTGCTGTGAGGTAACAACGCTACCGCCGTACCACCGCGGAAACCCGCTACCACCGTACCACCGCGGAAATCCTTCTTTCCCATTAGGGTACATGTAATATCTACAAAATTAAACTCTTTTCCAAGTTAATTTAAAAACGGCAACATCTGGGGTGACACTGCTGATTACAGGACAGCCTGCAAACTGATTTACATGCCAACTTGATATTAGTGCTACTGTTTTGCTAGTGGTAGAGAAGGACCAGAGAGAGAGAGAGACATTTGTTCCTATCCTTTCCAGATTATACAGAAGCCATCTTGGAATTACTGCTACTGTTTTGCTTCAGGAAAGAGGAGTAGAGGAATATTTGATTCTTAGCTGAGTCTGATTAGGCAGTATGTGTGTAACTTCCCTAATTGCTGCAGTTGCTGTTTCAAAGGGAATCACTTCATTTTAAATATTGGACCACTATGCAAGCACTCTGTTGTGCTCATCTGCTGAACTTGCTACCTGTTGCATCCACCCAGAGAACACTACAAGAAGCCTACAGATTCCTGCAACATCTGGGAAGACACTGCTCTTCACCAGACCACCTGCAACCTACTTCTCACGAATGAGCCGGAGGTTACTGCTGCTGTCTTGCTTCTGCTGAGAAAGCACCATAGAACTTGCTGAGAAAAGAAGCAGAGAAACTGAGATTCTTAGTTGTATACAGCTGCAGTGAGCCCAGCACTAATAGCAGGGAGATAGTAACCAATTGTTGGATAATTATTGTTTCTCATTTTTGGCCACCCTTGCATAATTTCTCCAATAAAACCTGCAATAAAACCTCAAATAAAATCATAACTGCTCATAAAATCATAGACTTGGTTCCCTTACCTGTCTACTAGCTGTAGGAGTTTTTAGACAGTGGAGCAACTGCCTCATGTTCTGGAAAGTGTAGTTGTGTAAATTGAACTTACCATAACAGCAGATGAATTAAACCAAAAAAAATGAAATGCAAAACTGTAAAAACATCAAAAACAAAAAATGCAGATGCCCATTAACTCCAGGTATGATTTATTGAAAAAATGAGTGTTTTCATCCATTTGTTTACTGCAGACTTCTGCTGCTGCAGTAGCCTTATCATACATGGGTAGATTGCCATAGCTAACTACATTTTGGAGTTAGAAAGAGAAGCCAGGAGCTCCTGGTGAATGGTCCAGCTTGATCTGGACCTAGAGAAGGAATCAAGTGTGTAGTGCTTGGTAAAAGTATTTACAGTGAACCAAGTAGCAGTTTCTAGAATATTTCTAGAATCCAACCCTTTCCAAAAAGCCATAGATGAAGCCAAGGCCCTGGTAGAGTGGGCCTTGACTCTGCTTGGAATAGATTCCATTTAGAAATATTTTTTTTTTTTTTTGCACAGGTTGTCTCTTGTGCTTACCTTATCATGAAATGAACAATTGATCCAAAGATCTGAAAAATGTAGTTCTGTCACGATAGTACCCGTGTTGTCTGTGGACATCCAAAGTAAGGAGTATCCTTTCTCCCTCATTTTTAGTTTCGGGAACGAAAATGTCAAAGATGAATAGTTTGGCTTAAAGTTAACTTGAATACCACTTTAGGCATAAAAGAAGGATTAGTTGTCAAAGAAACCCTGTCCCTTTGGTAAATGAGATAGATTTGACTCACCATAAGAGTTTGCAAAGCAGATTCCCTGCTTGTTGAGGTCAGAGAAATCCATAAAACTGTTTTCCTTTTTAAGAACTTCAAGTCATCCAGATGAACTGGTTCAAATGGAGCAAGTTTTAGCTTCTCCAACACAAAATCAAGATCCCAAGGAAGAGCCACCAGTTTTAATTAAGACCATATCATTCAGGCAGTCAGTTGAATATTATAGACAATGGGGTGTATCAAACACCCCTGTTCTTGTGTGAGTAGATCCAGTCTGTTAGGAAGCTTGTAGTAATCGCTTATGGCCATTTCTAAAAGAAGAGAGAACCACAGTTGTCTGCGCCAGAAGAGAGTTACCACAATGATCTTGTGGGATGCCTTCTGAGTCTTCAGAAGTGATCTGTATATTAGTGGAAAGGGTGGAAAAGCATAAAGGAATATTCATGTCCAAAGAAAAGAAAAGGCATATGTCTTCCAGGCCTTCTTGCATGGAGTCCTGGAACAGAATATTGGAAGCTAATTGTTCAGAGATGAGGCAAAGTGGTCTACTCAAGGAACTCCCCACAGGTGGATCATATCTTGGAAGACTCCCTGATCTAGTTTCCATTAATGAAGGTTTGCCCTGGCCCTGCTCAGCTTGTCTGCCACACATTTTTTCTCTGACAAATGTGACCTACTTTTTTTCCTGTGAAAGAAATGCTCTTTAAACTGAGGGGTCTAGCTGACATCTCAGTAACACAATCCTGTGTGAGGGAGTTAAGAAAGACTTTTGAATGTTCTCTTGGAGTCCCAGCTTATGTAAGAGATCTCTCACCCAAGATAGAGACAGAGAGATTCATGACACTTTGAAAAAGACTCTGTAAAGATAATTAATTCATATA
Organism: Protopterus annectens; assembly: GCF_019279795.1. NCBI lineage: Eukaryota > Metazoa > Chordata > Ceratodontiformes > Protopteridae > Protopterus > Protopterus annectens. The sequence continues at coordinate 1,048,200,433 of NC_056746.1, read as the reverse complement.
AAAATGGAACAACGTGGATACCCTGTAGCCTGCAATGAGGTATAACTGGAGCTAGATACTTTAAGAATACTGCTGTTGCAGCAGATAGTCAAGAGGGTAAGGAAGTGAACTGATAATGTGACCCAGACACAAAACCCCTTAAGAAACATCTGAAGTCTGGATGAATAGAGATAGGATGATAAGCATCTTTTGGGTCTAATGTTAACAGAAAACGTGAAAGAGGAAGAAGAGGAACAGGTTGTAAAGTGACATCATTTTGAATTTGAGCACCATCACACACAGGTTTGTGAAATGAAGATCCAGAACTGATCTTCAAGCATTGTCTTCCCTTGGCACTAGGAGCATCCTTGAATAAAACTCTTCCCTACCTGGGAAGGAGGAAATGGTTCTGTCACACCTTGGGACAGTTTGTGATGAAGAACAGATGGAAACAAAAGAGTCTGATCTGGAGAATGAGGAATGACCCACTCAGAAAGGAGGAATTTTCTCCCACTGCCATCTGTAACCTTGATGAATGATTTCCTGAACACATTTATCTGAAACAATCTGTTGCCAAAGAGAAACATGGAGATTCAGGCTTTCTGGAAGAAGAAAAAAGGGGATCACAAGGTCTTTGGAATTGTATCAGACTTTTTGGGCCGCCCTTGGTTTTGGGAGGATCTAGATTTCTTTTTTGAACCACCTTGTCATTTCTTCTCAAACAACTGTTTACCTGAATTTTGTTGAGACTGTTTATTCTGTTTTTGACAAAATTAGATGAGATATAAAATCCCTTGGACAATTTGGAAAAGGGGGGCTGAAAACTCTTTGAGATTCCCTGAATCAGTTTGGCCTTTCAGCACACTTTTTGATCACCTCTGCAGCAGAGGGGCCAGACACAATCATTAGCCAAAGGAGGATTTAAAATCTCATTTTTACATCATCTGAAAGGTTCTGAGAATGCAGCCATGCAAATCTCCTTAAAATAGTACCAGCTGCCATAGCCCTTGAATAAGTGTCAAAAAAGTCATCCACAGACTGCAGATAAAGAGTAGTGAGCTGCACAGTAGAAGAAACTAAGTTATTTAAAGTAGATTTTCCTCCTGAGAAGAAACTACAGAGAAAATATTCCCCGTACTTTCACAATTTTAAGAACAAACTTTAAGATATGAGCATGACAATTCAGAATTCTGAAAATCAAAGTTGCAGAAGTATATAGTTTTTTCCCATGCCTATCAGTAATTTTCAGTAATTTTCCTTTCCTTATTAGAAAGAGTAGGATTGCAATTAAATAAGTGCTTAGCAGCAGGATCAACTAAAGCTATAGCTGCTGGATCAGGTTTGTAAACAGCGTCTAAAAATTTAAAAAACTGAGGAACTTTATACATTCTGTCTGCCTTTTTGGGGCAATTGGCTATCAGGAAAACTGCAGGCAGTAACATACATATCCTCTAAAGCAGACAGGACAGGAGGACTGGGTATGGGTTCTGGAAAATCCTTCTGTAACAACTCAAAATATTTTCTGAGGAATTGAGAAACCTCAGAGTTCCTTCACTGAAGACACTGGCACATTCTAGCAATAGTCTCAGAGCTCTGGTTGAGTTTTTAGCAAAGTCTAGAACAAAAGCTGCTGTTAGAAGGGGGATAATTATTATGGAATATAAAATGCTGCGTGACAATTGCAAGAATCAATCAGAAGAAGCTAGACAAGTGTGGGAATAGAGAATGGACAGACAATGTCCAAAACAACAGCTGGAGAACATTTGATTGGTCTCCAGTATGCAGCAATGTCCAAAATGTTTAGTATCTTTGCATTGGAGTGTTTGCATAGGTTTTAGTTTACCCCATGCACACTTCAGCATATTTTAACACAGATGAATAGCAATTGGTGGAGGTGTGACGGGAAAGACAAAGTCAATTAGGAACATGTTTTGCATATGTAAATAAATGGCAGATTTTAAAAATTCCCTACAGAGTACTTTGTCAGAAATGTTGTGGGAGCAAATGATTATAACTAAGGGAATGACTCTGAAATGCCTAAACATAGAAAGAAGAAGAAAAATAGAGTAATCTCAACAAGCCACGACTTGACTGTATCCACACAAACAAAGTTTATTAGAACACACCTCAGAATCCTCCTTATAGGAATAAAACCATAAACCATAAACGCTGTTAACACCACAAATGCGTTTTCGTCTCCTAGAGACTTCCTCAGATGAAATGAAAATGCATACTTATTACAATTCTTAACTTAAATACCCTTTAGTTAATTAATGCTGTTAATGTATTGGTGGATTATCTTAATATTGTTACATATACTTAATAAATATCCCTCCATATGAAACCTTTCAAAAAAATTTTCATAACAACCTATCATGTCCCAATATATAAATAAATACATAAATACATACATAAAACATTCTCTAACATCTTTCATTACTTAAATATATAAATATATTTATTTAATACTTTCTAAAGTTTTAAAATGTTTTAGAAAGTATTAAATAAATATATTTATATATTTATATATATATATATATATATATATATATATATATATATATATATATAGACCCGGACAAAACACCTAGCTTTGATTAATGTTTTGATTTACCCAAGAGGAATGTTACAGCACAATCCTTGTCATGTCTCATAGTTTATGTAGTCCCGCTCAAACAGGAAACCTCCTTTAATAAATATGAGAATACACTTGAAGACACCTTGTACTTAGGCTAAGAAGATATATTGCTAGCCCAAGTACAAACAAAACATCTAAAACTTCCCCAGAAACTCTAAGACAATTGAGGTGTAAAGGACCTTATTTGAGAGGAAAAAATGACATAACTTGAAAGAAAAAGGGGCCTAAAGAGGAGATGAAGTCCTAAGAGAAAGAAAAGGAGAGACAGCATAAATTGGCCATGTGAGATGAGCAGGGAAAGGAAAAACAGTGCCAGTATCAAAAGTCTGTAATCACTTAGTGTCAGAAATATGTCAGAAATGGGTATGAATACCAAACTCAGGGTGACCTAGGGCTAGATTATCCTTTTGCATGAGTAGAGTGATTATTTCAAAAGTTCCATCTGGACTTTTGAAAAGGCATGTACTCACCACCAAATAAACCACTAGTGCTTCAAAATATTTTAACTGCTATCTTGTCTTCACAATGCATTTTGTTGATAAAATAAATATCACTGACTTTAATTATTGTGTATCATTTAAAACTCATTTGCTTGATTGGTTCAGGAAACTTTATAGGGAAATAAGAAAGCGGCATCTTTTTTACCTGCTGGAAGAAATGGGTTCCCAATGTAGTATCTGGGCAAGTGAGATAAGTGGGACCCCAGCTACTACCTGACGGCTACTGGTGAACCACATAAAGAAGAAATGGTTACTCAGTATAGTGTCTAAACACATGTTGGTCTGGTTGATGAACTGTGATTCTGCTACTATTGATGAGATGAGTGTTAAGGCAGCTCTATTCTTATTCAGCTGGATACAGGCAACTATAAGGATTAAAATGTCCATATTTATTAAGATATGAGTACGGGCAGGCCAGAGAGCCATGGCAAGTCTCAGAGACAAGTCAACCTATTACTTCCAGAACATTCAAGGCCCTGTGGAAAGAAAGAGCTAGCTTGTAATCAAATGAGATGTTTAAAAACCATCAACCCCAAAAAGCACAAATTAAGTGTCAAAACCTTTATGCACCTATGTTAATGACCAGATGAGGGAAAAGAGGTGCAAAGGGAGGTGAAAAGAGATACTGTAAAAAACAAGTCTGTTGTGTTGTGTGCAAAGATCTGAGATACTGCAACAAACCTATCTATTGTTCAGTATACAGTTGTTATAGGAGAATACCTCCTGCCAGGGTGGCCAGCTATATTCAGGAGATAGGGCGGTGTGCTCTTTTGGGTACCACAGACTGGAATCTTCATGGAATGAGAAGTCACTCAGGCAAACAAAAAGTGGTAGCAATCAAATATATTATTGCAGATGATTTAATAGTAAAAATTATTCCAGCAGTTAAGAATTGCGCATGTATAGCCAAAGACTGAGGTAGTCACCTGAGACAGAAGCCATGGAGGTGATCGAGCTAATCCTCACATGCACTGAAGGTTAAACATGTGTCTCCTGCTGGAGAAAGACTGTGTATCAGTAAACACTAAATTCAGAATCTGGTACAAGCTGTCCAGTGCTACCACAGAATGGAAGTTACCCAACAGACCGAAGGAACTCAAAGGCAAAAAATCAGTATAGTGGGGAACAATGTGTCATTCTTCGAGAAGTGGATTACTAAAGATAGGTCAGAAAAAAAGAAGTGGGAAAAGCATGGGGTCAATATTAGAAGAATGAAAGATCAAAATCGCAAATGCTCTAAAGAGCGAAAATGCTGGACCTCGAACCCCTTATTGTGGGGGGTTGCACCCCCCCACACCCCACGCTAAATATATATTACAACTCCGAGATCACACTACAGTGAAGAAAAGGCAAATATTCTGATCTTCACTGGACTGCGATCTCACAAAAAGCACTTTGAGGTCCAGCATTTTTGCTCTTTAGAGTGTTCGTGATTTTGATCTTTTGTTCTTCTAATATAGACCCAAAAGCATGTGATTGCCCCAAAGACCTATGACAAGGTTCACTACTAGACTACTATATAAATCAACCCTATCTCAAGCATGGCATAACCTCCCATCCCACTTATGCTCCATTACACACCCTATACAATTTAAGAAAGAACTCAGACTACACTTTATTAGAACCAAAACTTGTACTTGTCATGACCCTACCTAACTCCAATACTATTCCGTATTCTACAATCCCATACAACTTCTCAGCATACTTATAACAACTCCAATACTATTCCTTTTTACCATAATCTCATACAATCCTCAGCATATTATTTCCCACATATTTTTCTCTAACATCACATTACACCTCTAGATATCCCTTCCACCCCATTCATGCACTCTCATCTCTCACGCCTCATAATTTGTACTATTCCTAAAATACTACAACTTGCTATACACCTTACCACATCAGTTATACATCAGCTATGTGTAAACAAAAAAAATATTGAAGTACAGTACTTATTTGTACTTTTTGTGTTACTGATCTTATCCCTGTTATGCCTCTTAACTTATCCTGTGAATTGCTTTAAATTGTACTGCTAATAATAATTGTTTTTTATTTGTAAACTAAACTGTTATGTATACTTAATCTGACTGTAACTGGAGATTTTCTCCTTGAGTCTCCACTGAAAAAGGGCTCCTGGCCCAGCTGGACTAACCCGGTTAACAAATGTCAATAAATAATAAATAAATATTACTTACCTTGGTAAGAAAACTATTTCTGCATACCTCAGGGATAAAGTTTTGATCTCCCATCCAATCATCAAATCTGTTTCTGAAAGTAAATAGGGCATTAATTTGCCATGTGTACAAAATTTATTCCAAAGATGGGAATGCACTGTTTTATCCTCTCTAGTGGGTAACAAACAAAATACTGACTCAATATCCAATTTTTATCAATAACAGGTCAGTAAATGAATTATCTTTGCTGCATCATATAGTAATGCATACTGCGCCTTTACCTATCTCTTCTCTATGTGATTATTAACTAATAGGCCATCTGGAAAGGAAAGGTGATGTATCAAGTGATACTCACTTTGCCTGTTCTTAAGTACTAACTCTAGCAGTAAAACCTTATATTCTTGAAAAGGAGAAAAAAAAAACAAGTGACCCAAAACCCTTATTAGCTTGAACCTCCTTATCTAAAAGTGCCTGAAATATATCCCCTTTATCCATCACTGATCTAAGGTTATCACATTCTTGTTCACATCTTTGCATGGATGATTTGGTAGAGAATATCCACTTGAATCCCATTATTAGTTTCTCAGCAATGACTTTGTTCTGATAACCTTCCAAATAAGTTTTCAGAAATTTAAGTCTGATAGGAGAGTTCGATGGCTGGTCATCCAACCCCTGCCCAAAGGGTGGGGGGTTACCCTTTTAACCTCTAAAAGCAATTTTACCCCTTATGTTACCCTCAACTACCATGACAAATATAGCTTCTTGTGGCACCAAGGGACATGAGCTCCCAACTGCCAGCTCCTTCCCCCAACACCTTAGTCAGCTATGCAGGCTGCCACAACAGGACAAAGCAAACATCCATGGGCCTGCACGTGTGCCAGCTACATTTTCCAGTACTAAAAGCCTTACAAACCTTACTCTTACCTGCTCCCTTGTCCTGACTTAGTTTTGTAAGACCACCTACTTTATCTATAATTGTACCTAACCAAGTGTCTATGTGCCTGCACTCCCAACAAAGTAGTCTATCAACTATGCAGGTTGTACCACAACAAAGCATTATGTCCTCTCAACTACTGCGCCTCACTTATTGTCAAAACATAGGCTATTAGCAGAAGACTTTGTTTGGTGTCCTTTTCTAACATCACTGTCATAAAATATACCAACCCCAAAGCTCAGTTGTCCCACAACCTCAACCTGAACCTGTTGCGTTTCATTCTTCTTAATGTTGCCAAGGCTGCTGTAAGATCCTTAAACCATGAAGCCTCCACCTGAGCAATCCTCTGGGCTCTGTCTGCATCAGTGAGTTTGAAAACATTGACAAATTTCCCTTGCTAATTTTTTTCTTCACAACTACCAGAATATGTGGTGTAATGAAAATAACCGGACTGCCTACCAAAAAATAATGCTGTCCTCGTTGATTAAGGGCTGACATACACAGCCCCAAGTCACTATCATTCATTGCTCCTAACTGCTCAAAAGGTAGATGGGGAAAACTTGCCCCTACCACAGTTCCTCACCCCAAACTCATCCTATCCTCTGTACACCTGAACTCTTACTTTGGCCCTGTAGGAAAAGTCCCTGTCTCCAAAGTTCCTGTAGCCTCAACTTACCTTCCCCATCTAAGCTATGTAAAGCATCTAACAATAACTGCCCTCTTGCCATAAAAATAGTTGCCCCTTGAGAACAAAACAGAAAATCATTACCTGCTATATTCTGCAGTTCCACTACATCATCATCATCATCACCACCACCATCAACAACAACCCCTTTTTCCCATTTTCAATATGGCGTTGGGGTGTTGTGTTAACTGTTGCCATCTTTCTATTCAATGCCACTCTCCTAACTTCTTCAACACTCATCCCTGACTATTGCAGGTCTTCTCTCACACAGTCCATCCACCTCTTTGTTGGATGCCTTACTTTCCTCTTGCCTCCTTTTTGTCTGTCCCAAGTCTTCTTCATCAGATTGTCTTATGCCTTTTTGTACATCTGCCCAAACCACAGTAATCTGTTCTCTTTAACCTTTTCTGCAATTTTACCTACTTTGACTTCTACTCTTATGTATATATTTGTATATGCATCCTACCGCCCATCTCAGGCACTTATTCTCTATCACCTCTAGCCTCCTCAACTGCTCTGTGTTTACTACCCAGGTTTCTGTATCATACAGTAGTGTTGGTTGCACCACTGTTTTGTACATTTTATTTTTCAGCTTCTTTCTGTCATACACTACCCCTGACACTCTGTGCCAGTTGGCTGCATCTCCTCTGACTGTAGCTTTGAACTCCTCATTCAGACTTCCCTTCTCCTCAACCACCCCTCCCAGATACTTGAAGCTGTTATCCTCTTCCACTATTTTGCCTTCTATCTCAATTCTCGTCGTCTTCTGATTTCCCCTATTTGCTGCTGTTATAACTGTCGTATCTGTATTTATTTTCATCTCATGTGCCTTCAGTTTTGCATTCCATCCTCTTATCCTTTGCTGAAGCTCTTGCTCAGAGTCTGCCTGTAATGCCACATCGTCTGCATAAAGCAACTTTGTTGATCTATACCCTCTGAGCTGTTTGTTAATGCAGTCCATTACAAGTATGAACAGCAGTGGGCTCACAGCTGAACTCTGATGCACACCCACTCCCACTGGGAACCCTTCTGTGAGACTGAATACTGTTAATATTTGAGTCACTGGCCCTTGTACATAGCCTGCATTAATTCTACCAATGTTTCTGTACTTCAAAGGACTGTCCAAATCAGCTTTCTTGGGACCTTGTCATATGCTTTCTCCAAGTCTAGAAATACCCATTTGGACTCTTTCCTCATCTTTAGCGTCTTCTCAAGTATCTGTCTCACTGCAAACATTGAGCCAGTTGTGCTGCTTCCTGATCTGAATCCATATTCCTCATCTCCCATTTTACTTTCTATGATTCTGTAAATTTGTTTATCAATTACCATCTCCAAAACATTCATGAACTGTGATAGGAGTTTTATACCGCTATACTGTCCATAGTAGTGAATGTCCCCTTTGTTCCTGAACAGTGGCAGTAGTATATTTATTCTGCTTTCATCTGGGATATGCCTTTCTCTCCATACTACTATGAGTACCCTCAGGAGGCATTTCTCCCCTGCCTCATCCAACATCTTTATCATATCTGCTGTGACCTCATCTGAACCTGCTGCTTTGCCTGACTTTATTTTCCTTAGTGCTGTTCTTACTTCTTCTATGGTGGGCTCCTTCTCTTCTTTCATCATAGGCTGTGTCTGAAGCAGTACAGCTCCTATGAGGTTTTCTTCACTCAGAAGCTGCTGGAAGTACTCCTTCCATCTGACTTTGGTGTCCTGTGGACTGGTAAGCAGTCTGTTGCTGGCTTCCCTTATGAAGGATCTCTGACTATCTTCTTTATTTTTCTGTCTTTTCCTTACAACCTGATATAGTTTCATTGTTCCATCTACTGAGTCACATTCAAGAAGCTGATAGAGTGCCTCTGTTGCATATTTCTTTCCTATTGCAACTCCTCTTTTAGCATCTTTGTTAGTCAACCAGTATTCCTTCCCAGCTTGGACCATCTTATCTATCTCCCATTTTTTTCCAGCACTCCTTTTGATGACTTCCTGGACTTCTGATTTCCATCACCAACTTTCTTTATGTGCCTCATTTCCATACCTGTTTCAGCTGCATGTATGTTTTGTAGTCCTCATACGTGTTGTTTTGGGGCACTACCATTCTTCTTCAGATCCGTCTTTTTCCTCTTCTTCTTGAGGTGCTAGAGCCCTGAGTAATTCCTTGAACTGTTGTACTTTCTCTTCAGTCAACTTGCAGGTCTTTAGCCCAGTACCTGTTAACCTTAGAACCTTCTCTGACCACCATTTGCAACTGATTGTGGCAACCAGTGGTTTAAGCAGTGGGCAGACTGTTTCACTGCATATAATTTTGCAATCAGTGATTCGACCCCAATGCCTTTTCCTTACTAGGAGGAAGTCTACCTAAACTGCATGTTGGCCACACTTGTACATGATATTGTGACTGTGTTGTCCACCATCAAGTCATTTTCCAGACAGAAGTCTAAAATGGCCTCTACTTCTTTATTCCTGTTGTCTCACCCATGTAAACCTAGGCATTCGTCATATCCTGTTCAGTCTGTCCGAGTATGTGCATTTGGGTCGCCCATTATCAGCAACAATTCATGTTCTCCTGCTTTATCTAATAGATCCTGCAACTGCTGTCTGAATGCACTCATTTGCTCACTGTCATAACCTTGCTGTGGGGCATAGGCTGAGATTATGAGTACTGCCCTATCATTACACTGGAGTCCGATTGCCATGAGTCTATCACTAATCCTGATGACATCTCTCACTTTCCTCTGAAGCATCTCCCTCACCACTGTTCCAAACACCAATTCTAGTCTGTCTTCCTCCTGAATAGTAGACTCTGGATCCCAATGTTGCACTGCCCTTCCATCTTATCTCCTGAATACACATGATGTCCAGCGTCCTCCTTACCATCATGCCAGCCACTTCCAAGCTCTGTTCTGTCAGTGAACTGACACCAAGTGTAACAATTCTTAATTCATGTTTGGCAGGTTGGTTGGTTTTATGCCCAGCTTTCTCTCAACAGAGCTATCCTGGATAACCCATGTTGGGCAACTAGATGCCAGCCAGCAAGCAGCTTGTTGATCTAGGGCTACTGGGCTTTATGGCAGGCACATGGTGTCAAATGCTCCCTTCCCACCATTAGTATAGGTCCCTGCCAAACATTACAGTAGCCTGGGTCCTCAATCCACTTATTTCTGGAAAGTACCCATGCCCATTTGGCAACATTAATCAACATGATCAAATCACCTAGAGCCATATTTTACGCAGTTGAGTAGTTAGCCCTGATATTATGTGCAGTCTATGATATGTGTTCTCCTATCTTGAGAATACTGCACACCACAGTAGATGCCCAAAGCAATTGGTCTATACACCATTTCCCCCTATCGGACACCATTTAGAGTCTGTGCTGCTACCCACAACTCCATTCTTGGGTGAAGGTAAGAGGAACCCCACAGAGACATAGGGAGAATATGCAAACTCCCTACAAGAATTGCCCAGAGGTCAGAAATGAACTTTGTATGTTGTACATGGGAGGTAAAGATCTTAAATATTATGAGAAATTGTCTCTCTTATGCCATCATGTTCCACTACCATGGCACAAACTCCTTCTGCTGCCTGTTGCTGTTCCATCATCTCCCTGCCACCTCGGCTTTCCAGATTTTGTGCCATCATCTTGTGCTGATCAATTTCTTCTCTGCCTCACCTGCTGCTGAGGTTCCTTCAGTCACATCAGTTCCTGCTAGGTTGCTACTTCTTAAAAGAGAGATGCTACTTGGGAGAAAATCAACTGCCACTTCTTTCAGTATTTCAACAGTTTAGGCAAAATAAACAAAACAGTATAAGCTCATCATTATCAACTACTTATTATGCCCCCACTTTTATATGTCGGTTGTTTTTTTTTGTATAACGTATCTGTCTCCCCAAATGATATACCAACCCTATCCCTAGTTTGTTAATTCCATCCACTCTGTGCCCTACTGTTATATTGCCACAAAAGGAATATACATATTTGTAAATATCTACTTATATTTTATAACTTTTATTTGTGAATATCTTAGGCTGTACCTTTGAATGCTATGTTCTTATTTGTACTTCTGTATTACTATGAAACTATGTAAACTACAACTTTGATCTTGTGTAATGTTTGTATTGAACATTTATCTTCTGTATATTTTATGGAGCTTTTCTCCCCAGGACTCCAGTGAAAACAGGTTCTTCTTGGCCCAATGGACTATCCTGGTAAACCAACTACAAATAAAATAAAAAATAAATAAATTCACAACATACCCCTCACTGTCCATGGCCCTCTTTGTTACTTCCTAGGCCTCTTGTCGATACCTCCACTTGCATTCCCTTCCTTCTCCCTTCAATCCTCCTTTCAAATACAAATAATTCCATTGCCTGCTAACCTATCAATTCTTATCCTACGTAACCCCCTTTTTTACATTTTATTGTGTGTGTGTGTGTGTGTGTGTGTGTGTGTGTGTGTGTGTGTGTGTGTGTGTGTGTATATATATATATATATATATAGATATATATATATATATATCAGTCCTCCCCATGACCCTTTATTACTTACCCCTAATGCATGGCGCAATTACCATTTACACAATATCATCAGGGGAAATCCCACACTATATATAATTTTTTTTCAAACCTCTTAACTCATAAAGTTGCCAGCATAAGCAAGGCACACATTATTACCACAAATGCACCCCGAGTTCTAGCTGCCCTCACTGAATAATCAGTACCACTGCCCCCATCACTTCCTTTCCCCTGTGGTCAGCTTAGGCTGAATATAACAATTTTGAGAGTGTATCTATTTTCCAACAACTGGGTTACAATGGACTAAATTCCAGGACAAATAATATATATTGCTCTTATTACTTACAAAGATGGCAACATAAGGAATTACTAACATGTCTTTACTGAAGGATATGACATCTGAAGCTGTATAGTCTGTAATTATTTAGTGACTTCCATCTTCAATGATTTGCCAAAAAACAAAAAAATTAATGCACAAGACACCAAACCTCTGTGGTATGAATCCAAACATTCAACAAAATTCTAATTCATTGCCCCTTAAATATCTGTACAGGGTTCCCCTTTATAATCTTGAAATACTGAAATCTCATATTTCAGTATCTTGAAACTATAAAGGCGAATGACTCCCAGTCCTGAAACCCAAAGCAAGAAACACACAATCATGAACATACATACACCATACACCACACAACACACACACACACCATTCTACCCACACCACACAAACAATACAACCCTACACTACATGTAAGCAGGGGGGCAAGCACCCCTGCACCCCCCATGTGGGGGGCTGTGCCCTCCACAACCCCCTACTTATATATATACCAACTCCAAGATCGCACAAACAGAAAAAAAAAAAAAAAACTCACACACAGACATTCTACATTCCCTCAGACATACACACACACATCACACATACACAAACACCAACACATCTCACACTCATACTTCCACCTCCCTACCCTAACCCACACGTACAGCTTACAAAAACACTCACATACACTCACTCACCTTAAATTCCGGACACCATCCCAGCCAAACATTTCACGTAACGTGATGCAAATGCATAAGAGTGTATTTGAGATATTCGGATTTGCGCTTATGCACTTTCGTTATTTTGAAGTTTCTCCTTTATGGTCTCAGGATACAGAAATTTGAGATTTCAGTATTTCAAGATTATAAAGGGGAATCCTGTACAGCTACGTAGCATGGTCACAAAACCCTGAGTAACAGGTGTGGTTACCACACATGTCCGACCTCCCACCATGGACCTAGTCTGGGTACCCTGCTACCCTTCCACTTGTCTGTTTGTTAAGTCTTCACTATACCTGGCCATTCCTGGACATATTCCCTTTCTTCCTCTTCCTGTGTTTTCATTTTTTGATGTAGTGTAAGGGGTGCAGATATCTGCATCATGCTCCTAGGCATTTCTACCCACTGCTCTGCCACATCAACCATCCTAAAAACACGAAGGCCCAAACAGCACACCAACCTCCAGCTAATATTAATTAGAGCTCAACAGAACTGCCCCAAAGCCCAGGTATATGCCCTCTCCCTCCACTTTTACCAACCCTGCTTCTCTGATATACCCCCATGCTTTACTTCTTTGTTGGTGCCTTACAGTTCATTACTTCTTCATATTTATTTTTGTTCTGTCACTATTCTTTATAGTCTTTTTTTTATTAACTGACATCAGGAGGGGAGAGGGGAAAAGTAATATACCACACCAAAACCACAAAATTCCAAGGGACTTATAGTGCTATACCCATTTAAGGTTCGATAAGTACAGCTCCATATGTTGAATCCCTCCTCCTCATCCTGACAAAAACAAAATGCTAACTGGCACATGAGCTGACCAACCCTTGACTGTTGAAGGACCGCAGAGATAGGAGGGGGTCCAGTAAATAACCCTCATCATAGTTTAACTCCTAAGTGCACCACCACTGTCACCAACCACTACTGCCCTCATCATCACTAATCCTCCTGCCATCATTTATGCCATACAGGACACCTTACTCCCAACTCCGTTACTCCAACAAATTCCCCGCACCTTATCTTAGCTGTACTTAGCTAGGGTGACCCATCACTACCCAGCACATGCCTGTATTCCCCAAATATCTAGTACCTGGTTTGTCAGACAGTGTGGCACTGGCAGTTATAACTGCATACAAACACCCATGCCAAAGAGACTGAATGCCCATTCTCCACCCTTTAAATACTAAATCTTCCCTTCCAAAACCTAAAACCATTACAATGTATCGCACTTTCTTTCCTCCCTAATTTAGTCCCCTTATGGCCTAAATATTATTGTATGCTTTGGGGAAGTTATCTAACCTGGGGGACTAGCAGATTGACAATACACCCCTTACAGTTGATCCAGTTGCTAAGAATTTGGGAACTTATCTGTACAGTGACCTAACATTTGACCAATGTGTGTCCATTGTTGTAAGAAAGTCCTTCTATATTGCATAGTTTGCAAACAAAGGGACTGTGTTTAGATCTAGGGATGTCATTGTCCCCCTTTACTCGGCCCTCAATAGGCCAATCATTGAGCATATTTCCCCTTTGGCAAGTATCTGTACAGACACATGCAACAACTGGAACACCCAGAGAGATACCTTACTAAAAGGATAAAAGGCCTAAACAACATGTCTTATGTGGACTGACTCAAAGCCATGTCACTATACTCGGTATCCTATAGGCTGTTAAGAGATTACCTTTGTCTGGCATACAAGGCATCCTCTGACCAGTTACCGATGGATTTACTGCACATCAGCAGGTCAAATGGCATTAGAAATACTCGTTCTAGGGATTTAAACCTCTTCCACAATGCCAACAGAACAGTTTGGAGAAACAGGTATATCTAGCAGAGGATATCACTGTTCTGGAACAGATTCCCCATCCACATAAAATTCATCCCTGTTCACATTCAAGTGCAACTTGGATCTAGATATGGGAAACAGAAAATTTACCCCAGAACTGAGCCCTACTCTACTAATGGGTAAAGGCAAGTCCTAAATGCTTTATCCTATGCATGTGTTCCCTCAAATTACCTATGGTATGATCCTAGTTATTTCCGTTAGGGGTAATATTTAATTATTGATCATGGGATGAGTAAGGGCACTCTATAACCAAACAGAATTGGTTAATTTGAGCATAAAAAGGGAATTGGCTAGACTTTAAAATGGCCCACAAGGGCACTTACCTGTGAACCTATAATAAAGCCTCTGAAACTCTGACCCATTGTACTAGCTAACTTTACTAGGCAGAAATTCATGGACAATAACATCTGCCCAGCAAACTTTTATTCATAGGTCTCTTTTGTCAAATGTGTTATAAATGTTTTTGTTTGTTTGTTTTTTAATTACAAATCTTTTTCTCACATCTTTTTAACTATTTTATACTGCCATCTTGACTGACTATAAACTGCTGTGAAATGTGTACTTTTATATACTCTAACTTGTGAATACTCTTTTTCAGTTAAATAGCAGGTCTATAAATTGTGTATGTCCATTCTTCCAATCCAATCCCTGCTACCAATCTGTATGGGGGGGGGGGGGCAATGTCTCCTGAGTTGGCCAGTTTCCAATCCAGTGCATGTGTCTTGTAGCCTATATATGGTCAATTGACACTGGACAATTGGCACCAAATACAAATAGTTCTTTTCTGGCTGTAACAATAGCACACCTCAGCACTGCTTTGCTGTGACATTTACTTTCATGCACTCAGAGAAACCCCACAAAGGCTTAAACGAACCTTTTAAAACATTCATCTCCTTGTCTGAATCTGATAATCACTACCGCATGAGGAAGATCTGTACCTGTACAAAATTTGTCTTGAACAACTCAAGATTATTATTCTGACAAGAGACACATGTAGAAATAGCAGGTTAATGTAGTAGCTGTGGTTGTTTTCCTTGCTTGGAAGGATGGGTGTTATACAGATTTATAAAATAATTGCATGTAATGCCCTGAGGACATCACATATGCTTACAAACCCATGTTAATGCAGCATATAAAATGAAGTGTTTACAAGATGGGCTTTTTTACTTTCATCAGAAATTAGTCTCATTGGCCTGTTGTAAAAGCAGCATACAGTCAGATAAATAGCAAGCATTAACATAAGAAAAAATGATTAAAAAATGTGGGGCAGACATTCCTTGGCTGGACATTTAGAAATTTTAAAAGGTTCAATATGCAAGTGTCAGTCTAAAATACTGCCCCCAAAATGCCAGTACTTGCTGTTTTCTCCAAATTCCAAGATGAAGAAGATGTCTATCTAGCCCATTAAATCTGTCAGAATACTTTATCATTAAAATATCAGATTGGTATTTTCTGCACTCATATCTCAGTGAACGTCCAGTAAGAAATTAGCCTAGTACTAATCTATGAACACTATGAACGCTACTTAGGGCTTTCAGAGACACCTAGCCTTAAAAGCAAAAACTCTGATCATCTTAAATGTGGAAAGCAGTTCTGAGTTTGTTATGTGACAGCCTGGCTACAGACCACCCATAAAAGGATAAAAAGAAAATAAAATAAGTTATCTTTTTTAAATGTTCACATGACCTGCAAAGAAGAAGAAGAAGAAAGCCGATGTGAACTGGAGTATTTTTTAAGTATCCCCCATAATGAAATTCAAACAAAATATGCGACTAGATGTATATGAATTATTACCATTATGCTAACAGATAAATGCAAAACCAGTTTTGCTTAGTACTTTTCAAGAGTTGACTATCAATTAATTAATTTTCAAAACTACTTGTGATGGAGAAAGTCACAGCAGGGCAGACCAGACTAGACTTCAATATCTCAAACAAGACTCCCTAGCTTATTCTTTGAGCTCTTCAAGTGTTCCCAGGCAATGTAAGAGACATAATTGCTCCAGCATCTTCTGATTCTGCCCGGGAAATCTCTCAGTGGGTTGCGCCTAGTCCAGATTATGTGGTATGTGCCTAGAGGGAATCCCGACTAGTTGCCCAAACTACCTCAACTGACTCCTCTCAATCAGGAAGAGCAGCAGCTTTATCCAAAGATCTTTCTAGATTGCTGAGCTCCTCACTTAATCAAGGAAGGTGAGATAACCTCGCAAATAAGCCTCATCTTCTTAACTTGTATTTGCAGTCTTATCCTCCTGGTTATTATATAAAGTTTGTGACCATAGATGAAGATGAGGACATTACAGACTGAGTGGTAAAAGTGAGGGGTAGCTTGCCATGTCGCTCAGCTCTCACTTCATCATCATATCTTCGTCCTATGCATGTAATAATACCACCATTCTTACACTGGTCATCTCCTGATCCACATTCATCATCACTCATAAACAAGACTTGAACATAATTAAACTTCATTTGGAGGAGCCTCCCTGTCACCTTTAGAGGTGACACACACGTCTTTGTAGAGCATAATGACCTTTAATTTGGGGAATGCTTATCCGAGTTACTTCACAGTTAGCTGTAAACAACTCCAATACAATCACTTCAGCAGGGATGGTTTGTGATATTGGCTGCTGGGCTGCCCCTTCCAATTTAAAAAAAAGAAATGAAAAGAAATACTGGTACATTCAGAAGTTAATAGTCAACTTTCTCTTTTCATGTGGATGCTCAGAATAACAGTTATGTACATAAGCAGAATTCTAAAGGGCTATGAGTTCAAAAAATGAAAATCAGCATATTATATTTGCTAGACTGTTTTCAAAATAGCTCAGCTTGGGGCTTAGTAAATTCAGTCCCACAAATCCACACAATTATTGAAGATGTCATAGAAGTCACACAACAAGCATATCACCAGGCTACTGAATGAGGCAGCAAGGAGCTCTTTCTATTGGCTCAGACTACCTAAATTGAGTGAGACATCCTGAGGGTGAAAGAGAAAAAGTATGGGAATACATTCTGATTATTTATGTTTTCAGCCTGTAAGCCAGCATGTAAGAAAGTAAGTATTTGATTTATTTAATTGTGTGTTTGTTTGCATGTGTCTGTGCGTGTGTCCATAACGTTATGTGTACATGCATGTATGTATGTGTATGTCTATGTCCCTTCTGTCCCTAATGGTGTCATATTATTTCAAAAATGTTTGATTTTCTTGCTTCCAGAAGCATTACCCCCAAGTTCTACAGAACACCGAAAGGTACATTAATTATAACACCCTAACAATGTCCAGCACCTTCTGCATTCCTGGCAAGATCTCATCCACCCCCACTAGCCTGCCACTCTGGAACTGTATAGTTGTTGCTGTGATATCATTTATATAAATGGAGTGGTCCTATCACTCTTTTATGGCTCTGTTTTCTTGAAGGAGGTCATGTTTGCCAGGTTCAGGAGTTCTTCCACCTTCTACACACACAGGCACACGTGCGCACACACACACACACACACACACACACACACACACACACACACACACACACACACACACACACACACACAATATCCAATGTCAAGTGAGCCATGCTGATGAGACCTGCCAGGACAATGTCCTGCACCACCCCATGTCAATGCATTGTTTGTCAGAACTTCTTTGAAGGCATCTAAAAGTCATTCTCTGTAACCTCTCCAAAGTTTTCCAACATCCAGGTCTCTTTGTTTTAGTGACTTATGCAGCTTCTATTTCACTGGATTGTCTGTGTTTATTGGTCAGTTCTGAAGACCACCCCCCCATTTAGCATGTGTAGGACCATTCTTTCCTTAACTTCATGGATTCTCCTTCTGATGGTATCTGCACGCTGGTCCTCGGGTTACTGCCATGGCAAGTACAGACTACCATTTTGTCACAACCTTTTGTTGGTCCCTCAGCACTAAAGTCTTGAGCAGACTCCATTCAAACTCCACATCTGCAGCCTTCTCCCTTTATATATGAGGTCTTTCAGAGGTGGGATTTGAAACTGTCTTACTCAGAAGCATCCAATAGGCATTCCAGGATATGTTTAGACTTCCTACAACTGTTTACCCATTTTCCCTCCATCTGACACAACACTAAAATCAGAAGCAAACCATTAATTTCAAATATAAGACAGGATATGGTATGCCAAGGAAACAAAACAAATATATTTAATATGGGAGCACTACAGTTTACTGCCTAGCTTCTGATCCTGCCACAGAATACTGTAGATGACCGATGACATGGGTTTGTGTCCAACAAAAACTAATATTTAAGAGTGTTTGACAATGATTCAATGGCAAGTCTTTGAAAGTGTGATTACATGTATGGTTACATTTTAATTTCAGTGACACACCTCACAACTTAGTGAGATATGATTAGTTATAGCAATTTTCTTTATTATCCATACATATGAATGGATATTTCTCCAGTGTTGTTGGAATTTGTACAATTACTGTTCTATTGTATATCCTGTCAGTTATAATTTTTGTATAATTACTGTAACATATTGTATTGTCTGTTGTTAAATCTGAAGATATTCTCCCTTGGACTTAACTGAAAATAGGACCACTGGATATTCCTGGCCAGCAAATACTGGTAAATAAATATATTCTCTTTATTCACAAATTGCATGAATTTTCTTTGAAATGCTACCTGTAGTAACCATTGACTAGATCTAGCTACAGCAAAACACTTATTTCATTGAAAGTTGTAAGAGAGAGTGTTTCAGAAATGCTGTTAGTCTAATTATTCAAGGTGATACTTGTTTATGACAGGACAAATGCTCCTTACTGTTGCTTATTATGGCCTGTGAACCTGCACTCCGATGTGCCTATGATTACCATGTACAAAAGGACAAGAAAACTCTAGAAATTAAATAAAACGTGATTTACAGTTGGAATTGCACATCTTACAGCCTGAATTAAACCAGCACACATACCTCTCAGCTTTCCAGATTTTTGCAGAATGTGCAGATTTTTGCCTCCTATTTTTCATCTGTTCCTTATAAAATTTGGGATTTTCTGGATTTTTGTGGCAAATCAGTGAGGACTGAATTCACTAAAAATAACAGCAATTTCAGTTTCAAACTTCATATATGTAGAAAATGTATGGTAACACAAGAGCTTTTATTCTAGCAGCTTTCTAAGTTTATAAGAGCAATATTTAAAATCTGTCTCTATTTTTGGGGCTTTGTTCCCCATTATTTTTGGCTTTGTCCAGATTTTTTTATGCTACAAAGCTGAGAGCTATGTCAGCACAGTAACTTGTCCTGTAGTGCCTACATAATGACAGTAATTTATGCACGTCATCTGCATGCAATGTGCAGTATGATCGCTGTGGAAATGCCTACTTGCTCAAAACTCACAATGAGCATGAGTGAAATATCAAAGCAGTAAGAGGTAACTGTATTTCAGAGAACCAACAATGATTCCAAGTAAAGATAAAACCTGTTCACTAGATTTTAATCGATACACTAATGGGGTTAGCAAAGTAAAGAGTTCCTGATGTTACCAGATGAGCTTTATTCTTGCAATCACTTTTGCTACTTGTAAGTACTTAACTGTTACTCATTCAGTTAGTACAAGAAAGCCATATGTTATCCCTTAGATCTTTGTAGCTGGCCTTTGGTGATAATTAAATGACCATCTGAATCTTGTAGTAAATTTCAGCCACTCTTCACTATCCAGTGAAGTCATATTGAGCTACTGCACTAACGTGGATAAAGCCTATCTTTGTATTAAAATATACCAAGGTCATAAGCTGGAATTCTGAACCATTTATCAAAAGCATTATCTGAATGCAAAACAACTCATTTGTGTGTTTGTGGGCCAGATTCCAAAATACTTCATCTCAAAGTAAGTGACTTACTCCAGCAAAAGCCTGACCCCGTTCCAAAAGACTTCCTCTTGAGGTAAGGGACTTACAGCATTAAACATAAAGCAGGCTTACACTGGAAAGTCTAACTTGTAGCTGAACTTGAAAGACTGTGGAACCTTTTTTTGGTAAGGTACAGTACAGGACACTGACTACCAATTCAAAGTGACAACATTAATACAGAAAATAATAATTCCAAAGTATGGATGTAATCACATCATTGTATAAATTTATATAACTCAGCATTACTAGTTGATCTTTAAACCTTTTAAAAATATCCACGTTAAAGGTGTACAACCTGAAGGCTGTACTGGAAGCATTACCAGCTACTTTAATGCTAAAATGCAAATAACAACAAGGTTCAAGTTTACATAGTGCTGTACATTTACAGGCAATTATGAAAAACTAAGTTATTAAAACAACATTTTACATGATATTATTTTTGAATGCTGACTCATATATGTCTGATACATACACAGGAAAAGATCTAGCACTAAGAAAAGTTAACACTGTGCTTTACCCCTTAAACATCATGCCTAACACCATATATTCCCTTCTCTTTTACTTCTAACCCAAACAGCTAAATCCAAAAGAAAGTAGGAGAGGGAGGAAAGGTGTGCTAACATAAATGCGGTGGTGAGTGGCACACCTATCTGGTATTTGTGCAGCTAGAACCAGGGGAAGGACAACATGTTGGGATTTTAGGCCTAACATGACAGAGTTCCTGTCATTTTGAGGTGTGATGTGAACTTTAAACCATGCATTAATTCCATTTATGCATACATCGATAGTAAGTGCTTAATGTCAGTTGCAATGTATAATACTTTCTGGTCTTCTCTTGAAGAACACTAGAGCCATGTACAAGATGGCAACCGTGTAGTTTCCTGCTACTCCATCCAGAGTATAACTTCCGTTAAATGTCACAAGTGACGGTGGGAGTACTCTGATAGTAGATGATCCAGTCAGAGTGTTTGGTCAAATCATACAGTCTGAACATTTGATGAAAATGTTGATCAAAAAGGCACGGTTAATGCAAGGTGTATTGTTCTTTATCATAGGTTCATAGGTTTGTACTAGGCTATCACCCTAGCCCTAGCCTATACAAGTCTAGCCATAAAAATTCCCTGGCTATTTCTTCCCACAATATTTACTTCCCTGGACCCCTGTCTAGCAGGGTGACTGACGTGATCCCCGGGGTAAATTTCCTATCTCCCATTCAGTCGTCAATGTTCCTTTTGAAGAAAGCCAAGGAGGTGCTCTGCTTGACATGTATGGGCAGTCTATTGCAGAGTATGGGGAGTCTCTAGGTCAGGAACCTATCCCTCCAGCATGTTTTGTTCATTGTGATGACAAGATTTAGGTCCCTGGAGCATGTGGCTCTGATGGATTGGGATTTCTTTAAGTGTAGCGTGTCCAACAGCTCTGGGTTTGACATGGCCTTGTATGTTAAGCAGAGATCGCCTCTGTGTAGGCAATATGTGACAGAGTATAGCTGGAGTTTCCTTTTAGTCGGTCAGCATAGGGCATCTGCTTTAGGCCTGTGATTCTTTTAGTGAGGTGCTTCTGTGGCCTTTCCAGTTGTTGCAGATGTCTTGTGAGGTACATACCAATTGGGGCATTGTATTCTATAATGGGTCTAATGAGAGATGAGTCCAGTGGGATAATGACCTCCTTTTTTCTGGATGAAAAGCCCTTAGTGATGAGGTGTGCCACATAGAAGGATTTCCTGACTGTTGTGGCGATGTGGTTATCGAAGATGGGACAACTGTCCATCTGTGTTCCTAAGTCTCTTATCACATTTTCGGTGTTTAGTGTACTACCACCTATGTGGTAATTCATGGGTACATGCTTTTTCCCAAAGGGAATAACTATACACTTCTTTGCACTGAGCTTGAGCCCATGGCTCTGGCACCAAGCATCTGTTTCTGTAAGGCCCTTTTGTAGAATATTCACATAATTTGGGGATTCAGTAATGGCTCCCAGTTTGCAGTCATCTGCGAACTTTGTTAGCCAGAGTCCCTCAGTGTTGGCCTGTACTTCAGAGAAGTAGATCCCAAACAAGAGCGGTCCCAGGACTGACCCCTGAGGTACTCCACTTGTCACTTGTCTGGAGCTGAATTTGGAGTCGGCTGCTTTTACAGTGTGGGTTCTGTCAGTAAGCCAGTTGGCAACCCATCGAGTGATGTAGGGATTTATGCCCACCTTAGTAAGTTTATCTATGATTCCAGAGTGGGGGATGGTGTTGAAGGCCTTGGCGAGGTCCAGATTGGCTGTGTGGACTGTCTTACCCTTGCTCACAGCTCTGGAGACTGACTCAAAGAAGTCAATCAGGTTCAGGAGACACGATTGGCCCTTCACGAACCCAAACTGGGTGGGGTCCAGTGTTTGAAGGTCGCCAATGTCTTTGTTTATAAGTTTCATGATAATACGTTCCATGACCTTGCAGAACAGGCTCATCAGACTGATGGAATGGTAGTTCTCAGGATCCAAGGTGGATCCCCCCTTGTGGAGTGGGATGACTGTAGCTGTGCGCCACTCAGTGGGCACAAAGCCTGAGGTGAGGCTATGATTAAACATGAACTTAGGTGAGGTGCTAGTTCATTTTGTAGTTCATGTAGTACACAGCCCAGGATGTTGTCTGGTCCCATGGATGCTGTATTCTTAGCTTTGGAGAGTGCGTTTTTTACCTCTGTGGCCATGATTACCAGAATTTGGCAATCTTTCTGTATTGAGATGGGCCCATTAGGGGGTGAGAGGGGAGGTGAAGTTGGCACTGAATCAATCGGCCAGGATATTGGCAATGTCCTTAGGATCAGTATATTTAATGCAATTCTGTTGTAGCTCAGAGCAGATCTGAGCATTTCCATTTAGAGTCTTGACATAGCTACAGAATGCCTTGTGGTTGTCTTTGGAATCTTTGGCAATTTTATTTTCATAACTAGCTTTGGAGGATTTTATGAGGGATCTCAGCTTCTTACTGAGGCTGGTAAGGGAGTTTTTTGCATCCTTTTCCTCTTTTCTGCAACAGTTTCTTCCTTCTGTTGTATAATTTGCTTATGACATGGGACCACCAGATTGGCTTCCTTTTTTTGGAGGAGAGTGTCTTGGTTCTATTTGGGATGGCATGATACATGCACGAGTGGATGTGCTCATACAGTGCTTTAGTGTAGGATTCGGCAGTCGAATTTTCAGTTCCCATCTGCATTGGTGACATGAAGTTTGTCACTTCTGACTTGAGAAGCATTAAGTTGGCCTTGGAGAAGTTTTTTACACATGTTTCCTTACTGGGGGTTGGGGGTGGGATGTGAGATCAGAAAGATTCAGTGACTTTGGAGAAGTTAATATTAAGCAGCTATCCCCCAACATGTGTCTCTCTCACTCACACACACATGCACATGTACATGCAGCCACACACACAATCTTTTTGGGTGTCCTTCTAAAGAACAAGATTGTTTTTTTTTTCATTTTGGAGATTAATGGTGCATTCAGTACAGTGTACCATAATCAAACAGTTTAGAACAACATGCTGTTCTCCCATGTCCATGAGCCACTTCCTGGAATGAGATCAGTTGCTAGACCTAACAACGACACAGGGCAGGAATTGAGCAGTATCAGAGTGCTATATAACATAAGGAAAAGTGGGAACCTTTTGTCTCCCTGAATCCCTCTATAAAGTGTGTAAGGTTTTTGTTTTAATTTTTCTCCACACTGCATGCATCCCTTTAGGCTCTAATAACTGGACAAAGGGATGAACAAGCAAGGAGTTTAATGAAACAGGTAAAAAGAAATACAATTAACTATATGAAGCAAAAAGCTTTTAATATTAAATTTTGTCAGGGGATGCACTCTTCTAAAACAAAGCTATGAAAATGTGTAAACATTTTCTGCTACAAAGTACAGCTG